>NW_005871377.1:276503-298031 GCF_000147115.1 Myotis lucifugus
GATGGCCTCTCCCCTTCACAGATAATGGGAGGAGCCCGGCCGGAGTGAGTCTTTCCTTTCGCCGCTGCGGCAGCAGCCATGAGGTGAGCACTCGCGGGTCTCCGGCCTGGGGTGATCCCGGCTGCCGGGGGACGGCGGGGCGCGGGGCCGTGGCCCCCGATGGGAGAGATGAGGTGGAGGCGGCCCTGATGCGGCGGGTCCCCGAGTTTGGGGTCGGCCGGCCCGGCACCCTAGGCCCCGGCCTGGAGAGGGTTGGGCTGGCGGAGCGTCTCGAGAACTGCAGGCTGCGGAAGGCGGGGCGTCGCGTCGCACGCGGATCGGGGGCGACTCACGCGGGCAGAGGGAGGGTCGCGGCGGTGACTAGGCCCTGGCCTCCATGCTCGCGGGGCGCTCCTGCATCCGAGCCGATCTCCGCGCCTATGTGATTGGGTCCCAGGCCTACGGCTGCCAACATGGGAGGAAGCCTAGCGCCTCCCTAGACCGCCCATAAGAGAACTCGTAAGGTCAGCTGAATCCCGCTTCTTGCTGTGATGAGACGAAGGAAACAGCCCAGGAAGCAAGGGACTAGACTAGCACATCAGGTCTAAAACACTTGTTTTTAGAGCTGAATACCAGGACGGGCATAAGCCCCCTCTTCATCCTGATTTCACCCGTTCTCATTTGCCAGAGGGGAGAGGGAATGATACAGGGAAAATCTGGGAGTGTGATGGCAAAAGTCTTAGGGGAGGAGATGTGTTTGCCCCCTAAGATTTGTTTGCGCATGCGCATCCGCTCCCCGTGGGTTAGGCTTCACCGCCTTGGAAGACGGGAGGGCAGATGTGCGGGGATTCTCGTTCCTTCCTAGCAATGGCTCCCAGGGCCTGACCCTGCTTTCTTTCCGCTTGCCGCAGCATGCTCAGGCTTCAGAAGAGGCTGGCCTCCAGCGTCCTCCGCTGTGGCAAAAAGAAGGTCTGGTTGGACCCCAATGAGACCAATGAAATCGCCAACGCCAACTCCCGTGAGTTCTTGGGTCTATGTTCCTCACCCTACCCCTCACTGATTCTTCATGAGACGGAAGATGACGCAGTCATGTTGACTTTATAGTCTGCGAGGTCTACCAAAATGGAGGGATCGCAGAAATAATGGAGATGCCAGAGTTTTTATTCCGGCCATTTGCCAAAATGGCAGGCTACAGATTAATGGACAAACTGTTAATAGAAAAAAAATCTTTTTTAAATTAAAAAGTAAAAGAGCTAGGATTTCGTTTTAGCTCTCCCTAGAAAAAACACACCACAAGTTGATGGAACCACCCAGTGTTATATTAATGACTATTCCTAGAGTGGATACTCTATTTTGTAGCTCTGTGAAGGATTTATGAAGAGAGTAGAGGCACTGGGGGGTAGAAATGACCAAGGAAATAATGATGTGGGAAGACCTGGGACCTCAGACTGAGGAGATCCTGTTGGCATATTCGAGGCAAATAGATGTCAGTCCTACAGAGAGCATCATACCACAATACTTCCATATAATATTACAGGGAAAAAAGTATTCGATGACAATCGTAAGGCACTTTATTTGGGATCATTGCGATAGGTACAGGAACCACTGCAAATGGGCTTTTACAGTGGGGGAAGGAGATTGGGCTCAAATACAAATACAGCATGGGCAGGCAGAGTTTATAGCTAAGGCAGGCACACAGTGTAGAGGGTCAGTGGATGGGAAGTTACCAAGAGGAGTGGAGATAACAAGGATTTTGGTTAAATGGACCTAGCAGGATTCTTACTGAAGACATCACCTGGGACGTGGTGATGGCTATTTTGAGTATGCTACAGAATGCCTAAAAGTGGGGGGAAGTTTTGAGATCACTGGGCTGGGGGTGTACCCAGTGTCCATGGCCTGTCCTATTTAAGCTCTGGGTTATGTCTTGTATTCTTGGAGCGGGGCCCTATCTGACTGACCAGGTACATGATGTTTTTCCAGGGCAGCAGATTCGGAAGCTGATCAAAGATGGGCTGATCATCCGGAAGCCTGTGACTGTCCATTCCCGGGCTCGATGCCGGAAAAACACCTTGGCCCGCAGGAAGGGCAGGCATATGGGCATAGGTTAGTGCATTCTTCTTCCTCTGAGACTTAAGAAATGATGGATGTTTAAGTCTAGACTGAAATATATTTAGGATCTTTTCCTTCCCAGTCTGTCTAATCTTGAGCCCTTTTCTTACTCTGATATTTGATGTGCTTTCTCTGCAAATCAGAAAGTTGGCGCTAGCGTCGAAATTGAAAGTACAGTATTGGTAGAAAGAGGTCACATTTCTTGAGCACCTATCCTATGCCAAGGATTCTACTTGGTACTTGAAAATGTCCAATAAATTCTAAAACCACTTTCAAAAAGGGTCAGGATGATTTAGGGAGATGAAGGTCACACCACCTTTAAAGCCTCTTCCAGCTTAACATGCTGCCTTGGTGCGTGCCCATCATATCCACATTCTGTGCAAAACATATGGGGAAGAATTGCCTTCTTTATGCTTCCTTTAAAATTTAATAAGTGAAAGAAATAAAATATTTGGGATCATCTGTAAAATGGAAATGTTACTTAAAATGATAGAAAGCATTTGGCACATGACCTAGTGAATTATAAAGGTTTTCACAAGGTGGAAATTGGTGGCTATCATTATGACCAGTCAGCTGGCTTGAATAACTCCCTTGAGATCTAAATGCACGAGAGCGGACCTAACTCATCTTGCCTGCAGGTAAGCGAAAGGGTACCGCCAATGCTCGAATGCCTGAGAAGGTGACCTGGATGAGGAGGATGAGGATTCTTCGCCGGCTACTCAGAAGATACCGTGAATCTAAGAAGATCGACCGCCACATGTAAGCATGTCTTCCTCTTGGGCCCACCAAGACCCATTTGCTGCTCTGATGGCTTGTTCTTTGTGCAGACACAATTCTAGCTCATTGGCCTTGGCTAGGGAGCTATGTGTGTTGAGTAAGCTTAGAAAATTCTTTCATTCTGTCCTTTTTTGTTTGTTGTTGTTTTTTTTTAGAGGGGGTTGGGGAACAGACATCAATGTGTTGTTCCACTTAGTTATACATTCATTGGTTGACCTCTACATGTGCCCTGACCGGGGATGAGGATAGAACCCGCAACCTTGACGTATTGGAGCGACACTAACCAACTGAGCTACTCAGCCAGGGCTAGCTGTTTTTCTTCTCATCCCACCCCCATACATCATCTGGATAGTCAAAGTATTGAATTATCTGCCAGACGAGCTCTTCTGGCCAGAAAGTTTTGGTTTGGGGGGAAAGTAATTCATCAGCAATAGAAGAGAGGAAAGGAACCCTACACGCTTTAGGGACTTGGTGTGGAGGGGCCAACCTCTGATCCCGTCACTGGCTAGAACCTCTTGCTCCCTACATCCTGCAGGTACCACAGCCTGTACCTGAAAGTGAAGGGTAACGTGTTCAAAAACAAGCGGATTCTCATGGAACACATCCACAAGCTGAAGGCAGACAAGGCTCGCAAGAAGCTTCTGGCGTAAGTTTCTTCAGGAATCGGCCTCTGTGTCGTGGGGCAGGTTCTTTGACTTTTATTATTACAAGTGTTCCTCTGAAACGGGCGGGGTAGGGACTAGGTTAGTTGAAGTGGGAGTTCTTCATAGTGAGAACGGCATGTGCTTCCGTCTCCCAGCAGCCTCTCTGTTCTCAAACTGACCCATCTTTTCTCTTCCATTTCTCAGTGACCAGGCCGAGGCCCGCAGGTCTAAGACCAAGGAAGCCCGCAAGCGCCGTGAAGAGCGGCTCCAGGCCAAGAAGGAGGAGATCATCAAGACTCTGTCCAAGGAGGAAGAGACCAAGAAATAAAGCTTCACCTCTCTTACCTGTACATAGTGGCCTTGGCAATTCCATGGTTCAGTCATTTAATAAAAGCAGCCTTCATCTACCTCTCTGCTTCTTCCAACGTTACTGATTGTGGGTCTTCACTTATTTATGTATTTATTTTAGAGAGAGGGTGGGGGGGAAACATTGATTTGTTCCCCTCGTTTATGCCTTGATTGGTTGGTTCTTGTATATGCCCTGAGTGGGGCTTGAACCCAAAACCTTGGTATATCAGGACAACACTAATCAACTGAGCTACCTGGCCAGGGCGGGTCTTCACTATTCAGGGGGCCAGAATGACCACACTGAGGACAGATACAGGCCCTTCCAGGGTCGCTGTTCCATCTCTTGACTCGTGACCTCTCCGTCCATGATAGAGGGGATTTGTGTGTGTTTTACCTTGTTTTAGTGGGGTGTAGAGCCACTTTGCAGGGAGGGAAAGAATGGCTTCTACCCAAGCCTCCAAAATATTGTGCTTCAGAAATGCTTTCATAGCAGAGCATGGGTGGCGCCTTAAAAGTGGTCTCAAATGTTGGTTGTGAACCAATAGTTGTCACATAGTATTAAAAATAACAGCAAATATAGTGCTTACACTTCTCAACTGGGCACTGAGGTCCAAGGTTGAAAGCTGCCCTATAACATCAGTCCAGAAATTACACCTGGACTTCCCTAAACAGCTCTACTGAGGTGTAACAAGCTGTCACTGAGCATCACAATTTATAAATCTTTTTACATTTCTGTCCTATCACGTTTTTGGGGGTTGGGGCTTATACCCGTCACTTAGGGGATAAAAGAAAAGACTTCTCAGAAATTGGAAAAAGGCACATGACATACAAAAGCTTGTCAGCCATTGTGAGTTGCTTAGTGAATTGTAGCCCCTTTTACAAATAGGAAGTAAGTTTTATTTTGCAACTATTACTGGGAGTAATAACTGCCAGTTTTACAATAAAATAACTGAGAGCCCAGTACTTTAACATTGATTCTAGTCTTTGCAACATTTTCAAGTAGGGTTGTTACTGTCTTTGTTTTGCAGACATTTGGATTCACAAAAAAAGCTAATACAGTGTTGGGGTGGGAAAAGTGGGTTGAAGATATTTAGGAAGTGAAACAGCTTTGTATACATTGATTGTGGGGGCTGAGGAAGAAGTCTGGGGTGGTCCCAAGGCCTTGAGCTTTGGAGGACTGGCAGGGGATGCCTTTAGTGATGAGAAGGAACCATTTGAGGTGGGGAGAAGGGCTAGAAGAGCTGAGCTTTAGATAAATTGAGTGGGTGGCAGTTTGTGGGACAGAGGTCCAGGTGGAGGATGTCAGTCAGCCAGTTAAATATCAGATGAGGAAGAAGTCTGGGTTGGGAGGAAGATTGCATAGATGGGGCCACCTCCTTTATATGGACATATGTCCTAGCTCAGTGGTTCTCAACCTTCCTAATGCCGCCACCCTTTAATACAGTTCCTCTTGTTGTGGTGACCCCCAACCATAAAATTATTTTCATTGCTACTTCATAACTAATTTTGCTACTGCTATGAATCGTAATGTAAATAGCTGATATGCAGGATGTATTTTCATTGTTACAAATTGAACATAATTAAAGCATAATGATTAATCACAAAAACAATATGTAATTATATGTGTTTTCCGATGGTCTTAGGCGACCCCTGTGAAAGGGTCGTTCGACCCCCAAAGGGGTCGAGACCCACAGGTTGAGAACCGCTGCCCTAGCTAGTTACCTCCCAGTCCTCCACCCCTCTCCTGAGGAATTTTTGTTTTGGGGGGACCAATACAAAGCCAATTGGCCTTCAGGGGGTGTACTTGGCAGACATTCTCATCTGCACTTGGGAAAGGCAGGGCTAAAGTGGTCTTGGGGACAGCAGACCCCTCTCCAGCTCTGCCTCGACTGTCCTTGCCCGGTCTGGACCAGATGGGGGAAGTGGGTGGCCCAAGGCAGGGAAGCCCAGATCCAGTGAGAAATGTCCAGAGGACCTCCACCACCCACATGCATCAGAGCCTGGGACGAGAGCACTGGTTTGAGGGTTCCCTGTTGCTACTGTGGCGGCCTATATGCACTTCAGGTTTTAGCTCTTGCTCCAACCCTTTGTCATCCCGAGTGGGGAAGCTGTGGCCTAGAAGGGGAGGGCCTTGGACAAGCTCTCAGTTTGGAGTATGGGACCCCTTCCCAGTCATGGACCAGAGGAGGAAGGCCATTGGAGGCCACTCCACCTCCATCCCTTCAGGCAGTTAAAGAGCGACAGAAAGGAGGTTATGGCAACAAACATGGCACCCGCACCTGGGCTCCTGCTTGCAGCACAGAAACCGGTTTCTACCCTGGACCAGGAGATGGTGCTGTTCTCTCACCGGTGGTTGCAGAAAACTGCCTCACATTTTGGGTTGTGGGGAGGATTGGCCGGGGAGGGAAGGGTCATGGGTTGTGGGAGCCTCTTGGGAAATTTTGGGTTTAGTTACTTCCTTTTTTCTGTTTTTATTGAATTTGTTGGGGTGACACTGGTTAACAATCATATAGGTTTCAGGTGCGCAATTCTACAACACATCATCTGTACCCTGTATTGTATTCACCACGCCAAGTCAAGTCTCCTTCCATCACCATTTATCCTCCCTATACCATCCTCCACTACCCAGCCCCCTAGTGCCTTCTTCCTGAAGCTCACCCCAGCCTGGAAAGTTACCTCTTTCCACCATGGGCCTCTAGCCCCTTCCCAGAGCCGTGCTTGGGAAGGCCCTTCGGCAAGCAGAACCCCTAAAGTAACGTAACCCCTGGATCTCTTTTAGGTCTGGAAGCTTAGGAAATTCTGATGAAAATAGATGTCCATTCTCTCAAGCATATACAATTGGTCCCCTTATTTGCATACCCTTTAAAGGGGTTCATTGACCCCAAGTAAAGATTCCCTGAGCAAGTCCGTTTCTGGAGGAGGACACCGAGGCCCAGAGGGGCCAGCCGCTCCCCAGAATCTCAGCATTGCATGAGCACAAGCACCCGTCTTTGACTCTCCAGGCGTGGGAGGGTGTGACTCAGAGTGGGTTGCAGCAGAGGTACTGCGCACAGTGGCGGCTGCAGAGCCACCAGCTGGAAAAGGGGTGTAGGTCCCTCTTCCCAGTGCTCTCTCTGATGCTAAGAGAGGGACCGCCTAGGCCGGCTCCCTGCAAGCACGGGGGTGGGGGGGGGGGGCTGAGGCTGGGCGTGCACTGCCGTCTTCCTCGCACTCCTCAGCAGGTGTCCCACCCCGCCTGTCCCAGGCATTGGGAGAGATGGGCATGGGGAGGGGGGGTGGCGGAGAAGAAGGTTGAAGGGACCAAAGGGAGTGGCTGGTGCTGGCAGAACGGGTGGGACTGGACAGAGAGGCTCACTCTGTGACTCCCTCCTCCCACCTCGGGTATCCATCTCTCTACCCTTTTAGGCCTCTCCTGTCTCTGGCTCCCAGCCTCCCCCTCCTTTTGCATCTCTCCTCAGCCTAGGCAACCTCTGTCCCCACACAGTTAAACTCAGGCCGAGGTGGGAGGATGCAGGGCACATGTGGGTCAGACAACAGAGCCAAATGGTGGGTTGGCACCACCAGCAGTTTCCTGGGCATGCTCTGCCCCCGGCCAACGGCGCTGCTGGTCCAGCCACCCACTGAGTGGGCACAGAGGAAGGCAGAGGTTATAGTGAGGGCACCAGCTGTTCCCGGCCCTCAGGCTGTGAGCATGCTGTCAGTGGTTCAGCCACCCGAAAAAGCTGTTGTGCTCAGCAGTGCGGCAAATGGGCTGGGGAGGAGGCCTGGGTCCAGGCCAGCTGCTGGCTGGTGGCAGATGCGAGTGGGGTGTGCAGGAGGGTTGGCTGAAGGCTCCCACGGTCTCCAGTGGAGTGGGGTCTTGATCCCCAGAGCCCCTGGCCCAGCATCTGGGGTGTCTCTGTTTCCATCTTGCTGGTTTAAGGCACCCAGAGACCCAGGGCCCAGTGGGAGAAGAGCCGACTGGCAAGAGATTCGATTTCTCGGGGGCTTGACTCTATGCCGCTGGGTGACCTTGGGCAAGTTACTAGTCCATCTGGGCCTCAGTTTCCCGGGGGAACAAAAGGGACCCGGTTCACCAGGATCATCCCCACGACCTTGGAGAAGCCACCTTATATCTCAGGGCCTCCCCTTCTCCGTCCTTCCTCATCGGGTCATTGACAAGATTAAATAAAATCAAGTTCCTGGCTTGGTTCCTGGAACACAGTCGGTGCCTATTATGTGAGTTGCTCTCTCTGTAAGCCTTTGGACTGGATGTGTGACCACTTTTTCCCCTCCCACCATCAGGGGTCCTCGGAAGAGGGGGTCATCCTCCTCCTTCTCCCCACCAGCCCTGAGGCCCTTCCTTGGGTGAAGGGCCCAGAGAAAGCTCAGGGCCGGTCCCACCTGGCCGACCTTGCGTTGGGGGCGGGGCGCCGGGGAGCGGACCCGGGGGCGTGCCCATGGGGGGAGCAGGTCCCCCGCCCTGCAGCACCCCAGCAGGTCCCGGCACCCCCACAGCCCGCCTCCCGCTGCCTCCCCGCTCCCCTCGCCTATAAATAGCCCGGGACGTGCTCCCCGTGACGCGGCCGCCCGCAGGGCAGGGGGGGTGCTGTTCTGCCGGCGCAGGTGGGCGGGGATCTCCGTGCCAGGCTCCCGATTGAGTCATCTCAGGGCCCCCCTGTCCGCGACGGTCCCCGCCGCCAACATGTGTACCTCGGACTCGGGAGGCGGCGGGGGCGAGGCTGGTCCCGGGTGGACACTGAGCCCCGCAGGCCCCGGGCTCGGAGGGCACCGCCAGGCGCGCGGAGGTGTGTGCCGCCCCCTGCGCGACCCGGGCGCGCGGGGAACCGGAAAGTGGCCGCAGCCCCGCCAGCTCCCCCTGCCGCACCCCCAAACCTTGCTTCCCCCTTTCCTGGGGTCCTTTCCACGCTCTTCTCCGCGTCGGCTCTCCGCAGCCCCTTCTCTCAAACACCTGCCGATCCCGCTGAGGCTGCTCGAGCGGAAGGGGGGGAAGAGGCTCGGGGACCCCTCCCGTGTCAGCCTCAGCTCCCCTCCCTGAGATCAGCACCCTCGGCGGCCTCCTCCCAGCTCTCCCAGCCCCCACCCCACTCCCTGCCCCTTTCTCCCTCGTTCCCAAGCACATACACAGAGCAGACCGGCTGGGACAAGAAACGTTTAATTAGGGTCCCGGGGCTTGGCGGGGCCCCGGCAGACCGTCATGCAGCCGGATGTACAGTGGGCAACGGGCCGCCCCTGGGGTGTTGCTGAGGGGCCTCAAGGCAGCAAACAGGGCAGTGTGGCTTGAGTCCCCCTCTGCGGGGGGCGGGGGAGACGTGGGGCAGGGGCCAGTGGGTAAGACCACGTGTCCGTCCTACCGCATGGGAGGGCATGGCTGTGCCCAGGGTGGGGGTGGCGTCAGCTGGCACGATCAAGGATCAAGGACACTAGAGGAGGCTCTGAGCTGGGGGGAGAGGGAAACTGGCACCAGAGAAAAGCAACCTGGAAGGGAATGTTCATCTCAGTGTGCCCACCCGCCCTGGGGGTGCCTTCTCCCTGCCTTTCCTGGTGGCCACACCACCACCCACCTTCCCAGCCGCTCCCGCCCTCTTCCTCCCAGGGCTCAGTGTCCAGGACAAGGGAGCAAATGCAGCCAGAAAGGGACCCTCACTGCAGAGCGCAGAGAGAGGGGTGAGGAAGGCCATTTGGAAGGCAGCCCTGAGGCTGGGGCTCCTGGGGCCTCCTGTCAGGCGCCCCTGGCTGCTGGGTCCTGCTGCTGGGGGGCTTTTCGAGTCCTGACGATGCAAGGGGGGTGTTTAGTTCTCAGTCGGGTTTCTGTGTTCAGGTTGCTCTTGGCCGTCCTTTTCCCGTGAGCCAGGGTAGGTTAGGGTGCGGCTGCTCTGTGGTGACTGTTCTACTCCAGGGGAGTCTCTGATGTGCCACACATCCTCCCCCCCTCAGCCCTCCCCTCCTCTGTCCGCCCAGATTTCAAGTAATGGGAGAGGTTCCTGCAGGACTTTCCTGAGAATTGATGGAGTGACAGAGGCAGTGAGACCAGGAGATGGACTCAGGACCCTCCCGTGGCCCCGAATGAATCCCCTCCCACCCCTTCTGTCAGCGACACAGAGCAGCACTTTGGGGCAGAGGCTGAGAGGCCGGGAAGGCACTCGCTGCCACGGGGGCGGCGTGGCCGTGGCCGTGGCCGCACACAATTAGACCCAAGCAGAGGCTCCGCGGGAGAGGGCGTGTCGGTCATGCAAAGCTGGTGTGGGCACAGGGAGGCTCTCGGGGAAGAAGCAGCAGGGACGTTCCCCCAAGAATGCCCCTCAGGGCTGGGCTCAGCACGGCAACTGGACTGGGGGTGCCTGGCACGGGGTGGTCCTACCTGGAAGCTTCCCCATCCCCCCATTCTCTCCTCCACCCCCATCCCCAAGTCCCAGAGGAGCACATCTCTCAGGACACCGAGGGACCCAAGAAATGAAGCCTTCCTCAGTGCAGAAGCCTCCCAAGCCATGGTGAATGGCCGCCAGGAGGCAGATGCCTGCTCCCTCCCGGGACCAGAAGCGAGGGCCGGGCACAGGCAGGGGTGGCATCTGGGTTCTCTTGGCTCCTCTCAGATCTCGGTCAGGGCGTCGGCTGGCACCAGGCCCCGCTTCTTGCCGCTGCTGACGCGGATGAAGCCGTCAGCATCCTTGCTCCTGCCCACGCCCACACAGATCTGAGCCAGAGAGACACGGAGCTCAGGCCTGGCACTGCCTGCAGCCCTGGCCCCGAGTCCTGCTGATGGCTCCCAGGGGGCCCGCTCCCGGGAATGAGGGAACGGGCATCAGATGTGGCTGGAGACCTCAGCTGGGGTGATAGGAGCAGATCCCATAAGGGTCTGGGGTGCAGCAGCAAGACCAGGACATCAGCAGACACAGAGCAGCACTTGGCGGCTGACTTTGAGATCAGCTGGTCTAACGCAGCCCCTCTGCCATATCGCAGAGGGAACAGAACTTGTCTGAGGTTACACACCAAGCCAGAGGCAGAGCCACCATTCAACCCCAAGCCTCTGGACTCCTAGTCCAGTGCTCCTCTTCTCCCCAAAGCTGTCTCTCCTGTAATTCAGCCCCTGCCTGTGGCCACCAACCCCAATCCCAGCAGGAGAGGACTAGAGGGCCCGCAGTCCCACCTCCTGTAACCGCTGCAGGGCCCGGGCACTCACCTGGTTCTCCTTGAGGCTCAGGTAACCCTGTTCCTTATTCCCGGAGAAGGGTTGGCAGCAGCGCCAAACATTCTCGCCCGGCCTCACCCGCTGCACGAAATTGGCTGGGAAGAAGCCAACCCGGTCGCCAATCTTGCCCTGGGGATGAGGCGGCATGAGCACCAGTGCCATCCCCACTGCTCTCTCTAGACCCAGTGACCACTGAGAGCCAATGCCAGAGTCTGGGTTCTCTGTATTCAAGCCCCCAGTCGGGTGGCTTCTGCACTGGGAAGGGCATTAGGTGGGCAGAGGGACAGAGCTGGGGCGGCTTGGGGGGGGGGGGTGTCAAAGCAAGAGCAAGGTCTGAGGGTTGGTCCCAGGCTTGGCTGGAGCCAGTGGCTGGAGGAGGAGTGGTCTTTGGGGCCTGGAGAGAAGGTGGGGCAGTGCCCGTTGAGGGCAGAGGTGGCGAGATGCCTACCAGGGTCCCTCCGTCTCCCACCCTGCCCAGTCACCTTCCACCAGTCCTCGTTAGAGTCATCCACCAGCATGATCCGATCTCCAGGCCTGGGAGGAGAGAGCGGGGGCAGCATATGGGGCAGGGTGGGCTTGCCCCCTCTGCATCCCCACAGTCCTGGACCCCAGATCCCCTGCATGCCCCCCTCAGCTGAAGGAGGATTCCTGATGCCCTCAACAGGGGGACGCTGTGTGACCGCAGGGACAGCCAACATTGGCCAGGACAGAGCTGGGGCGGGGGCAGGAGCCATGCCATCAGCACCCATTCCCTCTTGGACCCGGGGCTGCTCTGCTCCTCTCTGGGCTCAGCAGCCTCAAGTACGCCAGGAGAAGGTTCCTGAAGGCCCCTCACACTCGTGTCCCAAGGTCTGGGAGTGCAGAGCCCTGAGGTTGGAGCCAGGCGGCCACCCGGGGGGGCTGGGCACAAGGAGGACTTACTGTAGAGCCAGGTCGTTGTTCTCCTGGGGCAGAAACTTGTAGAGCGCAACATAGGAGTACATGGGGCCCACGTCCTTCCGCAGCGGGTGCTTGGGGGGCTGTGGGAGGGCTCTGGGTCAGTGATGGGAGGGCCATACCCTCTTCACTCCACCTACTGGCCTTGACCTGGCTACCTGGGGGCTGGGAGGTGGGACACAGGCTCCTGGGTCAAGGATAAGGAGAGGTCAGCCTCTCCCATCTGCTGTGCTCACACACCCCAGGGGGCGCTGGGCCAGGACGGAGAAGGGGATACTCTGCTGCCTTCTGCACCCTGAAACTGCCCACCCTTGGGGAAACAGGAGTGGGAGCAATAGGCATTGGGTGAGTGGTGGGAGGGTAATACCCCTGCCTCCTGTGACCACTCCCCCTAGCACGGCCCACCCCTGTAGACTGTAGACTGAGAATAAATGATGGAGCAGTGACCCTCCCACTCACCCTGTTCTCACCCACCTGTGGGTCAGTGACATTCCTTCCCCACCTGGCCTCCTGGGGCTGGTGCCAGCATCACCTCACCTGCTGTCCAGGGCTCTTCTCCTCTGGTCCTGACCCTTCGCTCTCTGCCGGGGCTGTGAACACTGCAGATGCCAGGGGCGGGAGACAGGGTGTGAGGCAGCAGGAAGCCACCGCACTGTGACACTGTGACCCCTTCCTGCCCCTGGGCCTTAACCTCCACTCACCATTGTCGCCAGGGCCCTCCTCGGAGCTCCGGATGCTGCTTTCCCCATCCTCCGTCAGCTCTTCCCGCTCGCTCTGGGGACAGAGAGAGGGAAGGGTTCAGCCCCTGGACCCTCCTCCTCAGAGACCCCTGCCCCCAAGGTTCCCCTCTGGCGCCCACCATACCAGGCTCCGTGTGGGGGACTCAGAGGTGCTGCTGAAGCTGGAGCGGTTCATCAGTGCCAAGGAGGTGCCATAGCGGAGGGTCTCGTAGACGGGGTCCACCTTCCCGCTGGCGCCTGCCAAGGATCCACCTTCAAGGCCAGGCACCCAGCTGCCGGCCTCGCTCGCCCCTGAAGCCCTGGATCGCAGCCCTGGCTGAACTCCGGTCTCCCCTCATCTGCCCTCCCCATTCTCCCTCCTCCTCCCATGGAGCCCATGCAGAAACCGTGGCGTCCTTGACCCCTCACTCTCCGCACTGCTCATATCACTCCGTCACTTAGTCCTACCTCCCGAATGCTCTAGAGCAGGGGTGGGCAAACTTTTTGACTCGAGGGCCACAATGGGTTCTTAAACTGGACCGGAGGGCCGGAACAAAAGCATGGATGGAGTGTTTGTGTGAACTAATATAAATTCAAAGTAAACATCATTACATAAAAGGGTACGGTCTTTTTTTTTTTTAGTTTTATTCATTTCAAACGGGCCAGATCCGGCCCGCGGGCTGTAGTTTGCCCACAGCTGGGCTAGAATCTGCCCGCTTCCCTCCATCTCCACCGCTACCAGTCTGCTCCAAGCTCCCAAACTCTCTCTTGGCAACCATCACAACCTCCCCACTACTCTCTGTGCTTCCACTCCGGCCCCTCCAATCCACACAGCAGCCAGAATGCCCTTGTAAAAACACAAAAAGTGTCCTTAGAATAAAGTCCAAAGAACAATCGTAAAATGGACCCCAAGGCCCTGGGCCCATGGTCCTGTCCCACCCTCTCACTCTCACGCCCTCAGTCCCAGCCATGCTGTCCTTTCTGTGACCGCCCCTTCCCGCCTCAGGCCACACCCTCTGCCCACACTGGCCTTCCCCAGATCCTCAGTGGACTAGCTCCCCACCCTTCACTTCTCCCAGTGCCTTTCCCAGTCTCCATGGTTGAGGACGGTGGCTGCTTTCTCCTCTCTTTATTTCCTATCCTTGTTTTAGGCATTCATCTGAATGATGACTCATTGATAATTGGTGTGATTATCTATTTCATGTCTATTACAGACCATGAACTTCATCTCTTCAGTGCTATGTCCCTGTGGCTGGCACAATGTCTGGCACTCAGTAGGTGCTCAGTAAAGTTTTTGTTGACGGATGAGTGAATGAAGGAGCCCTACGTGCAGGACAGGAGCACCCACAGAAGGGAGGTGGTAGCCGTGCCAAGAACTGGCAGGGCCCGTGTGACACAGGTGCCCAGATGAGGAATGCATGGGTTGCTCAACACCCCACAGCGGGATCAGGAGCAACAGGGGGATACTCACCAGTGGGCGGGGACTCCCTGCTTGTGGAACAGGCTGGTGGCGGCTCATGCACCAGGAGGGGGGAGCTGAAGTTGCGACGGAAGGAGGAGGACTACGGCAAGAGGGGGCAGAGAGAGGGCATGAGGATGCCACAGCCCAGGGAGTAATGGATCTTCCTCACCTCACATGGGGAACCAGCCTTGAGGGGTACTCATTCCCCCACAGGCTGGTTCTGGGGGCTCTCCGCCGGCCATCGCCACTCACCGTCTTGACTGGGCATTGCTGGTGGGAGATCTCCTCGGAGCACCAGAGGTGGACGCTGACTTTGCATGTCTTACACCGCAGGCCCTGCTTGGAGTTTCCTGGGAAGAATTTGGGTTCAGAAAAGGAGGTTGATCAAGAAGGGACACACCCATGGGCGATGGAGCAAAGGAGGCAGGTGAGGGGTGGGGAGAGGGTAGGGGACCAGCCTCTGGGACTAGCATCTACCCCTCGTCCAGTCAGGGTGCGAACCTGCACTGAAGCCTGAGTTGTTAGTAAACGCAGCAGGACTGGGCACCCCCCACCCCAACAGAGCTCAGTTGTCTGCCCAGGGTGAGGGGCACAGTGAGCACTGGGAGCCATGAATATCAGGAAGTTCCACAGGCCAACTCCCCTGCCCACCCTGGCGCGTCACCTTGCCCGCCTCAGGCACCTACCTACAATGAACTGGTGGCACAGCTCACAGGGGTTGGCTCGCTTGAAGACATGTTCCTGGAAGCTGTGCAGCCTCACTGGTTTGAGAGATGCCAGGGGACGTGGGACGGGGCAGGGGGAGGGTGCCGGGGTGGGCAGGCCCCTGTCTGTGGGTGCCCGTGGTGGGGAGGAAGGGGGCAGCGGGGTTGGCGGTGTCAGCAGCACCTCGGTGGGGCACTTGGGCTCAGAGCCTGAGCGAAGGAAGAAGTTCTCCACGCTCTTACTTCGGAGGATGGTCTTGAGGGAAAGCGAGCGCTTGAACCGCTGGAGCTGAGAGAGGAGGAGGGACTGTGAGTGGAAGCCCAAGAGGGTGCTGGCCTCCCCGCCCCCAGGATAGGTCTGTGGGTCAGCGGCAGCTGAAGGCTGAGGGCCAGAGGTGAGATGAAGGACTAAGAGGAAGGCTGCCAAGTTCCAGAAGGTGGCTCACAACCCCAGATGCCTACAGTAACGTCCGTGAGCAAAGCAGTTCCGCTGGGCAGGCAGACAGTGAGGAGTGGTGGGGACTGCGGCAAACTGAACAGCTAGGGGGCCGCTGCTGGTGTCCTCTGGCCAACGGAGGCCATCCCAGGACTGTCAGGTTTTTCAATTTTCAAAAGAAATCTAGACTTTTATGGGAAATTGAATAGAAACACATTGAAAAGCTTTCATTTTTTTTGTTCCTTTGCAGAAATGGTAGTATACGATTTTTCCTGTGCCTTGCTTTTTTCACTTAACAGTAAATCTTGGAAATCATTCCATACCAATACTTAAAGAGATCCATAATTCTTTTTTATGGCTACGCAGGGTTTCATTGTACGGGCATACCGTTTACTCGAGTTAAAAATACTTTGGGGGTCAAACAAAACACTCCAGGTCCCAGTTGTCCCCCTGTGTTCTTGAACAGGGTGGGAGTGGGGAGTGGTCACCCTCACCCTCATCCTTAGGGCTGATTTCCCCTCAAAACACCTCTCCAGTCTGTCCCCTACAATCGCCTCATCACTTGCACAGCCCTGCCCTAATTCAGGCCACAGCACCCCCAGTCTGATTAAGGCCACAACCCTTTGCCTCTACCTGCTAAAAACCATATATATATGTTTTTTATTGATTTGAGAGAGAGGAAGGGAGGAGAGAGAGATAGAAACATCAATGATGAGAGAGAATCATTGATCGGCTGCCTCCTGCAGGCCCCCTAATGGGGATTGAGCCCACAACCTGGGCATGTGCCCTGACCAGGAATCAACCATGACCTCCTGGTTCATAGGTTGATTCTCAACCACTGAGCCACACCAGCCGGGCTGCCTCCATCTGCTTTCCACACAGGGAGGTGATCTCTGACCTTGCTAAAAACTTTTCATGGCCCTAGCCAGTTTGGCTCAGTGAATAGAGCTTCTGCCTGCAGACTGAAGGGTCCCAGGTTTGATTCGGGCCAAGGGCACATGCCAGGTTTGCAGGCTCGATCCCCAGTAGGGGGCGTGCAGGAGGCAGCCAATCAATGATTCTCATCACTGATGTTTCTATCTCTCTCTCACTCCCCCTTCCTCTCTGAAATCAATACTAATATATTTTTTTAAAAAACACAAAAACCCCCCAAACTTTTCATGGCTCCTCAGGACCCAGCAAAAGCCCTTGCTTCAGACATGAAACTCTGCAACTTGGGCCAACCTGCCTTTCCAACCCACGCCTTCCGCCTACCACCCGGGCACGAGGGCTTGGACTTATCCGTGCTTTATGCCTCTGAGCTATGGACTTATTTGTCCCCTTCTCTGCCTCATCCAATTAATACCCTCTTTATCCTTCAGGATTTCCAGCGACTCTTCCTCTTCCGGGAAGCTGTCTCTTCTGCAGGAATTCCATTTAGTGGAGCCACTCCCTCCTCTGGGGCCCGTCGCGCCCAATGCTGACTTCCGTTATAGCTCCAATCAGGTCTATGTTGTTATTCACTTCTCATCCTCCCGACGGACTGTGAGCCAGCCAAGGGCAGGGGCAGATGCCTCCCACCTCACAGGGCCTGCACGCATAGTAGCTGCTCGGTCAATGTTGGCTGATAAATGAGCAAGTGGCTGGAATCCTAAGTGGAGGCATTTGGAGTGCAGAGTGGATCCTGCAGGGAGGCCAGGGCTATTCCCACTGCTCACCCTAACCTACCATTCTTGAGTCTGCCCAGAGCGAGACCTGGAATCTTCTCTACCCAGATTCTCGCCCCACTCCCCTCCTGTTGAGAGCCCCCTTACCCCGGCCTACTCCTTTCCACCAGTGATAGAAAACGGGGGCCAGAAGCCTGGCTTCAGACAGGAAGACTTGGCCAGGGTTCCCAGCTGGCACACCGGGCAGCCTGTGTGCCATGGCAGCCAGCCTGGCAGTGGTGCCAAGAGGATGGAAGTGGTGGCCCCTCCAGCCCTGGGGAGGTCATCGGGCAGCAAGAATGAGGGGAGCAGAGAGGGAGATGTCTGGGCACAGGGTAGGCCTGGTGTGCCACTGCCAGCTGTGAAGCCAGAACCCTGGGGTGTCTGGCACACCGAGCTGCCCAGCTCCTTCCAAATGCAGCTTCCTGGACAGCACTGTGGGCTTCTTTGTGTGCCTGTGAGAATCGGGGCCCCAGGCCCCGGATGCCTGCACGCTGAGGCAGAGGTGCAGGGCCAGGGGGACAATGAATTAGAACACGAATGTGATTTACGGGCCAAATGTGTCTCTGGGGGCTTTCACAGGCCCAGGGAGGCAAGGGAACCCACCGCCGCCCAGAGCCGGTGGACATAGAACACACGAGGTCTCTGGAAGTCTATGCTGGAGGCGGGGGCAGAACTAAACCTGCTGTCTAAAGGCAAGTCACTTCCCTTCCTCTCTCCGAGCCTCAGTTTCCCCACATCCAAGAGGAAAGAGGTAGGACTACATGCTAAGCAATGCAAGGCTCTGAGTCCAAAAACATAAGCTTATAGCTATAAGGGGCTGTCACTGTCAGTGAGCTGGAAGCGAGTTAGCACTTTTTATGCAGCATCTCATTAATCCTGGCGCTACCCTCTGAGGTGGTGACCATGACCCCACTTTCAGATGAGGAACCGAGTCTCACAGGGGTAAGTCACTGGCCCACGAGTCCTCAGCTGGGAAGTAGCAGAGCCAGGACTCGAACCAGTGTCTTTAGCTGTTGAGCCCAAGGGAGCAGGAGCTCCTGGCGCCCTGTGCCCTGCCTCGGCCCTCACCTCTGCCCCTCAGTTGCTCCATGGGCTTGTCTGCAGGCCGGTAACACCATTTGGGTTAGCAGGGACTTGACAGACTGGCTACGTAGAGCAGTCCCTACCCGATCCCCCGCACGTCCCCTCAGAGTGGTTGTCTGGCTGTGTGGGTCACCTCTGGGACAGGAAGCACACCTCTCTTGGGACAGTCACTCCATCTTTGGGCACCTGCAACCGCTGGAAAGTGCTTCCCTGTATAGAGCCGAACCCTGCCTCCTGCCATTTTTGCCAATGGGCCCCTGTTCCTTCCTCCCTTGGCTCCAGAAAGAGCTGCTCCCTCTAACACATCCTCCCCAGCCCTCAGCTGGGCACAGTCATGCCCTCCCATGCGGTAGGACGGACACGTGGTCTTACCCACTGGCCCCTGCCCCATGTCTCTCCCCGCCCCCCGCAGAGGGGGACACATATCAGTCCTTCAAATATTTTAAGACATCAATCATATCCCCCCTCCCAAGGCCATCATTTTCATAGCAACCTCACAGGATTTCCATAATCCTCCCTATTCTCCTTTCCACTGGCCCCCTGGCCTCAGGGCCACGAGCCACCTCTGTAGGGTTCCAGAGGCCTCGGGAACAAAATGTTCCCCAGCACCAGGGCAACCCCAACTCTGTCTGAAATTCACTGGCTCCGTGTGGGCCCCACATACCACCTGGGGTAGCTGGAAGATGTCAAGGGCTGTGGTTGGAGGGCAGGAAGCATCACCCCTGGCAAATGGCTTGATGCCTGCTCGCTCCAGAGACATCCGGCTTGGCTACACGATGTCATTTTGGCCCAGCCTGGCCAAGGATCCCCATTCCTGGGACTCCTAGTTCCCAGAGATGATCTTTCCCCATCTCCCCATCAGCTATCTTTCCGGTGCCCGCACTGTTCCAGGACCCATTCCCTGGCAGGGGGAGAACTTGCCATGTACCCTGGTGAGCTGGGCCCTCTCTTGGATCCTGTTCCATCCCAATGCACCTGGAGCTTGTCTGGCTTGGAGCCTGAACCACCAGCCCTATTCTTCTGAATTCCTCCCCACTTCCCCATACCCTAGACGAGGGGTGGGAATGTCAGGTCCGCAGGCCGTATAAGGCCTGCAAAGTCACTTGGTCTGGCCCTGCCAAGGCACTAGGCGTGAGTTAATTAAATGTTTAACCAAATAGAGCAGGCTAATTTCATAATTTCGTATGGCCCAAGAATGATGTTATGAATATCCAAATGGCCGTTGGTAGAAAAAAGGTTCCCCACCCCTGCCCTTGACGGTCCCTTCTCTTCTCAATTCCCCGTGGTACCTCATCACTTCCTGCCAGCTCCTGAAAGGGCACTAAGCAGCTGGCGGTGGGTGTTGGTGGACTTAGCACAAGCTGACTCAGATGGCAGAGCTGGCATGGCAGGGTCTTCCCAAAGATGGCAACAAAGGGGGTGACTGCGGGCCCTGTGTGGTAGTATGGGATGGGGACCCAGAAAAGGGGATGCTGACACTAGGAAGGTGGCTGAGTAGCTTGGATGCAGGGGTGAGACCCAACCTTAGGGTGGGCAAAAGGATGGATTTGGCAAGAAATGCCCAGAGGGCCCAAACACTGATAGATAAGCCTGGAATGTTGGCTTACTGCCTGGGGGGTACCAGCCCCCTCTGTTGTACCTGCCTCGAACTGAGCTGGGTGGGCAGCAGCCAACCCTCTTCCTTTCCTCTCCCCCACTGCTACAGTCTGGAGATAGAAGTTTCTTTGAGACAGGCTGGGGGAGGAGAATGGAAGGAGGCTGGCAAGAGTCCTGAATTATTCTCTCTCTGCCCACCTGTGCCCTCCTGACCCCCAGCCCAGCCTGTTACTATTGAGTTATTACTGAGCCCTTCACAGGGGGTGGCATAGGGGAAGGGAGCAAAGGCACAGCGCGGCCAGGCCAAACGTGCACCCTACCTCCTCCCCTGCTCCTGGGATATCCAAGGCTCAGCCCCAGAGGTGCCTGGCATTGGAGGGTCCTTGGGCGGGGAGGAGGGCAGTGCACACCTGCCAGGCACAGCCTCCCCCTGCCCACACAGCTGAGCTCGCAACCTGCTGATTGCTGAGGCAGCACTGCCCAGGGTCCTGCCTGCATTCACTCCTGCCTGCTTGTGGGAGCTCTTAAGGAAGGGGCAGAGCTGCCAGGCCTTGGTGTGGGAAGCAGACCCCCTGGTCCCTGGGGAGCAAGGAGGGGGATGGCGGATGTCTGTCCAGGGTGACTAGAGGCAACGGAGAAGGTCAGGGGCCTTGGACCTCGGGATGGGGCTCCGCTCCCGGGACCCTCTGCTGGAAAGAAGCTGTCACAAATATTCCACACACTAGCCTCCTGCCCCAACACCTCTTTCCTTTCCCAGTAGACACTTGACTTTCTGAGGGGGAGTTAACTCTGTGGTCTCATTCTCAGAAGGGGCCAGGAGAAGGTCAAATGTATATCTGATAAAACAACAACAAAAAGAATTAAAAAAATGTCTATCTGAAGACTTGGACATGAAGACCCACGGGGTCCCTCTGGTTTAGGGATGGGGAGCTTGCTGGGGTGCCTCAGCCAGACTCCACCCTGGCTTTACTCACCTCCCCCTGGTCACTCCCTTGATGACCTTGACCTTGAATTAACCTTATATCCTGGGGGCGGGGGGTCAAGACGGAATGAGGAGGAAGATGGGCATGGGAGAGAACTACAGATGGACTGGAGGTACCAGGGGGAGCCAAAGACCCCATCTACTTCTGGTCCTCACTGCCTTCCTCCTCTGGGTGACAGGAGCAGGGAGGAAACAGAATACCCGGCGGAAGGGAGAGAGGAGGAGGTCTTGGCCGCTCAGGTTGCTTCCCGCAGAACTTCTTGCCTGTCAGTTGTGAGCATCTAACAGTGGTTCTCAACCTTCTGGCCCTTTAAATACAGTTCCTCATGTTGTGACCCAACCATAAAATTATTTTCGTTGCTACTTCATAACTGTCATGTTGCTACTGTTATGAATCGTAATGTAAATATCTGATATGCAGGATGGTCTTAGGCGACCCCTGTGAAAGGGTCGTTCGACCGCCAAAGGGGTCGCGACCCACAGGTTGAGAACCGCTGATCCTAGAACTTTGGGAAGGGAGCAGACAGATTATGGGGGTGGGGGGAGGCTTGAATGTGAGCGACGCCCTCACCCGCTTCAGCGCCAGGAGCCTGGGCTCCGCCTGACTTCACTGGGGAATAATTTATTCACTGTGACTCCCGCAGGAGTAACGATCATACATAATTAGGGTTAATTATGACATTCATTAATTACGATGACTTCTCTTTTTTGCTTGTTACGCGCCCTTTCCCACCCCCCACCCTCGTCCAGATCCCGGGGTGGGGGGAGAGCAGCCTGCCTTTCTGGTGGAGCCGCAGCCACAGCCCCGGGTCCCGCCAGCGCGGCCCGCGCTGCCGCAGCCCCAGCGTGGACTCGGCGCTGCGCACCCTGGGCCGC
>NW_005871377.1:298282-302527 GCF_000147115.1 Myotis lucifugus
CAAGAAAACCGGGGGGGAAAAAGCCTAAAAAAGGGCGGGAAAATTTCTTCCCCGGGGGGCGCGGCCGTTTTCCTTCCAAAAAGCCGGGGGGCCCCACTTCCCCGGGGGGGTCGCGGGGTGCGTTTTGCTTCATCCCCCGCCGCCAGGGGCGCGTCGTGCGTGTGGGGCCTGGGGGCTCCTGGGGACCCGCCGTCGCGAACCCGCTCCCCCGCGCGGAGCCTGAAGAGTCACACCTGCCCCGACATTGCGACCCCAGGGCAGCCGAGCCCGGAGTGGCGACCGAGGCCGGAGCAGGGCGTCCGGCCCGGGGGCGCCTCGGACGGGGAGGGGTCCAGGCCTCGCGCCTCCCGAGTTACCTTGGTTTCGTGGAGGACGGACGCGGTCCCCGGGGCGGTGTGGGTGGCCGCGTCATCCGGTTCGCTCTCCTTCTCGCTCATTTCGGTCATGGTTGGGGGAGAGGGGCCGCGAGGATGCCGAGGCCCGACGGTCGGCCCGCTGCGGGGCAGGCTGCGGGGGGCGGGCGTCTCTCTGGGACCCTGGCGCCCTCCTGCGAAGACTGCCACCCAATGAACCCCGGGAAAAACGCGCCCGGACGAAGCAACCCCTCACTCCCGTGCGCAGGCGGACAAAGTTCCCGGGGTGGCCGGGGAGGGTGGTAACGACACCGAGCGAGGGGAGCGGGACGACCCCGGGAGTGAGGACCGAGGGTCCGCAGAGGATGCTGCTCGGAGTCCGGGGAGGAGGGAAGTGGGGACGCGGGGATGAGCCGAGGGAGGGAGCCGTGGAGCTGTCCGGGTCCGGCCACCCCCGCCGCCCTCTGCGCCCGCCCCCCATTCTGCCCCCCCCGCCCCGCGGGCCCCAGCCCCGCACCCCGAGGCCCCCTCCGCCCAGTCCTCGCCTCCCAACTTTGATTTAGGAGGTCGCGTGGTCCCGCCCCCTTCCCTCCGCCGCTCCCCCGCGCCGCTATGCAAATCCGCTTCTCGGCGATTGGCTACCGCGGGCGAAGGGGGCGGGGCCTGGGAGGGCTCGACAAGAGGGGGCGGGGCTTGGAAGGGAGCGACGTGGAGGGGGCGGTTTTACATTGGAAGGGAGCGACGTGGAGGGGGCCGTTTTACATTGAAAAACCTGGAATGGGTGGCGTGACAAGGTTGAGGGATGGCTCCAGAGGTCATATTAGAGTCTGGATGAGGCTGGGGGCGGGGTGGGGTGGGGAATAGAGGTAGGTTACATCTGCAGAAGGATGGCCGAGAGTGGAATCCAAATGAGGGCTTCCTGGTAGAGGTGGGGGAAGAAGGGGGAGCCTCTGCCCCATTCAGTACCGGGGTGTCTCTCTGCCCTGGAGAGACGCTCTCAAAACACACGCACCCCCCTGGGCTGAGAGGTGGTGATTTCCTCAAGCAGAGAAGGGACAACTTAACACCATGTGTCAAAGGCCAGGCCTGACAAACTGCTTTTTTGTGGATGAAAAGCTGGACATTGTGTCACTTTCCAGTCTTGTCTGGACTTCAGCAGAAAAGAGAGCAGTGGTCTCAGTCCCAGCACCTGAGGTCCTCTAACCTTCTCCAGGACAGGCCCCCTCCTGTGGAACCTGCCACAGACGGAGTTAGATCAGGGGGTAGGGAACGGAGGAGGGGCAAGAGGGTTCTTGCCCACTTGTCTGAAGGTATCTCTTCTAATGCATGTGTGTGTGTGTGTGTGTGTGTGTGTGTGTGTGTGTGTTTACCTTCTATTTCCCCAAGTCCTCCTCCCTCACCTCCCGTCCTGACCAAAAGGTCTAGCTTCATCTCTTGGCCTGTCCAAGGAAAGGGAGATAAGTTGGGAGTTGAGAGACTCTTTCCTGGGTGGGGGTGGAGAGACTTCTGGGTCTAAGCCTCCTTCCTCCTCATCTGCTGTGGGTGATAGGATGGGGAGGGGGGAACTCAAGGAGGGCCTGCCTTTATGCCAGCCCTGGAGGAGGGGCTGAACCCTGTGTCTGCCCATGCACATAGCCATCCATGCGATCTCCCTCCTCCCAAGGATGAGCTCACCATTGGAGGACCGCTCAGGTTACTGTGTCCAAGAATAGAGATTCACTTGCCAGTGACAGAAGTAGGACAAGGGCAGACGTGAGGGTTCGTGATTGTGGGGGCTTAGTCCCCTCCCCTCCAGATCCACCCACTGTAGCCATAGACGCTGAGAGCTAGCTTTCCTAAAAGGAGCTTCAATAGAACCTGGCCCCAGTCCTTAAACCAGTCTCCCCAAAGACCCACTCATGACCAGCCTTCTCCCAATCTCCTCAGAGGGCTGCCCTCCTCCCTCTTGCCCAGCTGAGGGCACCCCAAAATCCCCTCCCTGGCCAACTGAGATGTAGAAATGCTTGGAGCACCCTGGTATAGAGTTGTCAGCCTCCTCTCCCCCATCTATCCTGGACTAGAGCAAACAAGGCCTTCTGCATTTAGAGACCTCCTGGGGGAGGTACCCCTGTTTCTCCCACATAGCAGAAACTCGGGGTTCCTTAGAATCCAGTGCCTGTATAGTCACTAATTAACTGTGACCCTGGGTGAGTAACTAAACCCTTTGAGCCTTGATTTCTTCATCAACAAAATGGACATAGTGCAGTGTTGGGAGAATGAATGAATGAGTTTGCCCAGGGAAGACAAGCAGGGAAAATTAATTTTCTTCTTTGCCTCCTTTCTTTTGGGATATTTGTTCCTTCCCAGTGCTTTTCCCAAGGCAGAGAGAAGAAACGGCTTCGTTGCCCTCACTTTCCTGAGTCATTTGGAGCCTGTTATTTCATGGGGGAGTCAACCCAGAAAAGGATTCTGATGAGACAAGAGGAAGAATTCCCGGGGGAATCGGTGGTACCAGTGACCAAGGCAAGCCAGGAAAGTTGGTGGGTCCTGGGCCCATCTGGTCTCGGCGCCAGAAGCCTGAGGTGGGGCAAATATGGAGGAGGCCAGGGGGCTGGATGCCATGACCTCTGGATGTCCTTTCTGGACGTGTTTCAGAGAAGGCTTTCATACACGAAGTCTGAGTCATTGTCTCGGTGCCAACAACTCCTACTGCAGTGGCTCAGCGACAGGGCAGGAACCGCCGACCAGCTTCTCCTGGAAGAGGAACATCGTCCCATCTCAGATGCAGAGGCTGAAATAACAAGGGTCAAGGTGCCACGAGAGGATAAATGGCAGTCACACTCTCAAAAGAACCCCCTATTTGACCGGAAGTCAAAATACAACTACTGGAGTGCCTCTTGGTAGGAGAACCGCCTGAATGCGGGTGGGCACGGGGCTCTCAGGAGCCCGGGGACTGAGGGATGGCCCGATGACTTAAACCTGCCCGGGGCACAGTGTCCAGCACGCTGAGAGAGTCTGGTCCTCTTCCCAGTCTGCCCTATTTTTTGTTCTTCGATTTTGGGCAGAGAGCTGTTCTCTGGAGGGACTTTCATTTCCTTCTTTTTAGACGGGCAGAATTGGACTAGAATAGGTTGAAATGGGGAGTTGCATTAAAATGGGGCAATAATACTTGTTGTTATTAAGAATTCTTAACCTTGGGCTTGCAGGCAAGCTTTAGGAAGCTCGTGAACCCCTTGAAACTATGTAAAATTTGGAGGAGAAGCACTTTCTGGGAAGAGTCAGAGCTTTCATCTGCTCCTCAGAGAATCTACGATCCCCAAAGGATTAAGAATCTTTGGCTTGAATGACCCCCAGGATTCCTCATGTAAGAGTTTGAGATTCGCTGATGTGAGGGATTGCTACTCCTTCCACAGGACGGACTTATTTTCCCCTTAATCACCTTCAGCTCAAGCCCTTCCCGCTGTGGCCTCTGCCCCCAGGGGTTGCCCAGGACAGCCCAAGCTGAACACCTGAGTGCCTGGCCTTTCCCTCCAGCTTTAGAATCAGCACACCTGGGTGGGGTAGTCTGTGCCGCGCCAGCACGGCCAAGGGTGACCCTGAGAGGGGGGCAGTGAAGGATTAGAAAAGACAGACAAGAGAATAAAAGCTGGGTCTGGGTGGGACGCTGTCCTCTCTGATGGAGAGACAGCGCCACGGACTACAAGCCGTGTCTTTGTTTTATAGCCAGATTCCGCGAGGCAAAGTAAGGGCGTGGCCAAGCTGTTTACAACATTCTCGTGGGTTTCGAGCCTACTCAACTACATGCACCTGAACTCTATCAAGCCCACATCACTCAGGCACGTGGGCCACGTGTTCAGACCATAGGTTCAAGCTCACAACCATAGCTGTTGGCTATCATTGTGCTGGGAGGGCT
>NW_005871377.1:302806-308610 GCF_000147115.1 Myotis lucifugus
GGCTCTCATCTCCTAGCTGGGGAGAGGAAGAGGGACCGGTGGGGCTAGGGATGCCGAGAACACCATGAGTGGCCTGGCCTTGTCCAGTCTCCCCCACCTGCCCCTGCCAGCCAGCCCACCCTGGGGCCCAGAGGCAGATACCACTGTAATGAGCTAAGGCCCATGGCAGGCCTCAGTAATTACGACTTTATGGAAATATAGAAGGCTCTTACGCAAGTGCCTGACACACTTCCCGTCTGTGGCATCTGGGACAGCCAGGTCCCCAGGGGCTGGAGGAGGGCCCCTCCACCCCCTGCTGCCACCAACCCCAGGAGCTCAGGACACTGGCATAGAGCCACCCTCCCGCTGCTGGTGGCATTGTCCCTAATACGCCTGCCCTGGGTGAGCTGTTCCCGCTCTCTGTGCCCCAGGCTCCCTGGAGGGGAACAAATTGGGCTCCAGTATATGCAATCCCTTCCCTGGCCCCTGCCAAGCCCAGGAGACCTGCTCCTGTGGGAGGGGGACGGTGGGGTTGGGGATGTTTCCCTTTCCTCCATGAAGAAAATCTCTCTTTCCAGGAAGAATGTCCCCTTCTATCCTGTTCTTTTTCCCTTGAGGCTGGGGACATAGGGCTGACCGCAGCCACGGTAGGGCGGGTCAGCACCCCTGGCAGCCCCTCCCAGGCCCTGCGTCAGTTTGCCCCCTACCCACCTCCCATGGCTCTGACAGTGTCCCGAAGCCACTGCTTTCTTTCTCTAGTCCATTCCCCCCACCCACCCACAAGGCATCTGTTACCAAGGTAACAGCAATGTCATCACTTTGGGGTGAGTGAGGGGGTGGAGCCCAGTGGACTGAGGGTGCTGTTAGGGGTTAGAATTTTGGAGAGATGAGCACTGAGGGGGCCCAAACTATTAAAGGAGGAGCCTTTTGCTGGAAAGGGGCTTTGGGCACAGCCTGGGATCGAGGCTGTTGCTGAAAGCTGGTGGGAAAGAGGGAGGATGACGTTTGGAAGCAACTGGATGCAGGGTTAGAGGTGAGGGTGGTGATGACAAAGAGACGTTGAGGCAGGGAGGGTGGACCGGGCCTGTAACTCCTCGCTGGGGTCCATGGGGAGAGAGGTTTTCTGGCTGGGAAAGTCTAGAGCCCGCTGAAAGCTGCATGGGAGCGCCTGGGGCAGGGCTGAGCCCACACCGCCCCCTGCAGGCCGCACAGAAAGCAGCATTGGATGCACTGCAAGAAAGCTGTGCTTAGCGGGGCCTTTGAGGGTCTGTCTACATTTGAGACTTCTAAGCCTTCTAATTGCCTGGAGTGGTAATGGACATTGGGGCGCCCGATCCCTGCATTCGAGGTCTTAGTGTAGATCCTGACCCAAGGGCGCAATAATTCAGGGGGCCCCTCTGGCCGACTTGGGGGTGGCCAGCAGTTCTAGGCAGAGGGAACAGCCTGGGAAAACGCGCAGAGGTGTGGAAAAGAACAGCCCGTTCTGGAAGCTGCAGGCAAACAAGAGGGAGGGAGGGTGGTGAGAAGGGAAGGCAGAGAAAAGTGGACAAATGGCTTTGAATGTTGGTCAGGAAGCTGACTTTTCCTGTGCAAAGTGGCTTCTTAAACTCACTCCCTGGAGCCCCACTGAGCAATTCATCAGGGCCGTGGAGGAAGGGGTTGAGGGGGGCGGGGAGAGCAGGCAAAGTGGTTCACTCAGAACTTGAGAGAATTTTTTTAAAAATATATTTTATTATTATTGTTTCAATATATTTTATTGATTTTCTTACAGAGAGGAAGGGAGAGGGATAGAGAGCTAGAAACGTCGATCAGCTGCCTCTCGCACACCCCCTACTGGGGATGTGCCCGCAACCAAGGTACATGCCCTTGACCGGAATCAAACCTGGGACCCTTCAGTCCACAGGCCAACGCTTTATCCACTGAGCCAAACCCATTAGGGTAGAACTTAGAGCGTCGGCCTGCGGACTGAAGGGTCCCTGGGTTCCCCGGGTTCCATTCTGGCCAGGGGCACATATGCAGGTTGCGGGCTCCATCCCCAGTAGGGGGCAGGCAGGAGGCAGCTGATCAATGATTCTCTCTCATCATTGATGTTTCTATCTCTATTTCCCTCTCCCTTCCTCTCTGAAATCAATAAAAATATATATATATATAAAAAAGATTGGGGGCTTAGAGCCAGGCCTATGCGTTGTCCAACCCCAGGGGGCACTGTTCAGTGGGGTGCCCTTTGGAGCTGTGCACCCAAAATCCTCAGAGGCATTTTGCTGGAGGAGGGACTGCCTCTCGGGGGAGGGGAATTTGTGTGCACAGACACACCGACCACACAGGGGTTGCCGTATGGGACTGTCAGCTTCCTCTGTGTGTGCGCTCCTGTGTGCCTGTGCCTGAGATGTCTAAAGAATCATGCTCTCATCCCTTCCTTTGTAAAATAATTTCGCCTGGAACTCAGGGCCCAGGCCTTCTGCCCTGGATGTACAGGATTCTAGAGAGAGAGAGAGAGAGAGAGCGAGCCTGGTACATAGTAGGCACTTCATAGCATTTTGTTGAATGCATGAATGAATGAATGAATGAGTGATCCTTCTCCTCTCAGCCCCTCTTTCTTTGAGGGAGGGGTAGACCTCACCCTTCAACTCTCCCACTCTCCAGGTTCGAATGTTGCCTCGGGATAGAAAGCAAAACCAAACAAGACATTTTGGTTAGAGGAGAAAAAGGACATTGAATTGTTATTTCTCAGCATTTTTTTTTTTTTTACAGATAAAAAGTTACTTCCTTGGCTTAAGAAGCCCAAAAGGGTATTATTAGGATTGGTTTATGCCATGGCCTAGAAAATGATAGAACATTTTGGGTGGGGAAAAATCCATTTAAAAAAATTGCACCCAAAAAGTTGTCCCTGAAATTATCTGTGTGGGGAAGTTTCTGGGACAGTCACGTCTATACCCCCAGGACTGTGACCCTGGGGACCTTGCTGGTGCCCCCGGTACCCAAGGGGAGCTCTTGGGAATTCAACCCTGGACAAAGATGCAGCGCCACAGAATGACCATTAATCCTCACTGCCACGCCGGGTGGGAGGGAGGCCTTGCTCCCATTCAGAAGGTAAAGAGGGGAGTCTGCGCCATGCCCCTGCCTTGTGGGGCCTCGCCCCCCGCCCCCAGGGCCTGAGAATCCTCTGAGAGTGCGGTGTCTGCACCAGAAGTGTCCCAAAGGCCTCTCTGGGCTTGAGAATGAGCTGTTTCAAACTCTGTTCTGTCCTGGCCCAGGGGGCACAGCGAAAGAGTAGGGTGGGGTTGGGGGGCTGCAAGTGGCTAGGCTCCAGCCACTGCCTCAACCCCAGCTGAGAGAGAGAGAGAGAGATACAGAGACAGAGCCAGAGAGAGAGAAAGAAGACGAAGAAGAAGAAGAAGAAGAAGAAGAAGAAGAAGAAGAAGAAGGAGGAGGAGGAGGAGGTGGTGGAGGAGGAGGAGGAGGAGGAGGGAGAGAGGAGAGAAGAGAGAGCCATGGAAAACCAGGAACAGGCCCAGCAACATCTGAGTGGGACAGAGTGCAGAGGGGTGGGAGGAAGGAGTAGCAGCCAGTATGGGAGAGATGAACTCAGGGGCAAAGGGGGAGGATGCAAGTGGTGGTGAGAGGGCAGGGAATCGGGTGCTGGAGTTGGAGTCCCACTCCCAGGACCTGCTCTGGGGATTGTCCTCAAAGGGGGCCCACACCAGCCTCCACCTTTTCTACCCCCATCTGCCCGCTTCCCTCCTCTGCCCCACACCCTGCTCCCCCCAGGCCAGGACCAAGGTGGCCAGGACCCCTCCCCTCCCCTCCCTTCCTGGGATCCTGCTCTGTCCAACCTTGGAGGGCTCCATAGGGGCCTCCTTGCCTGGACTCCACCTTTGGGCAATGGGTGGGCTCTCCAAGTCTTGGGGTTCTTATCAGGGGATCTTGGGTACTTGGGCTCCTTTGGCCCCCCCAGAAGGCATGTTCCCATCCCTTTCTTCTCCCCTCTTCCATTTTGTCTGGGTTTATGGAAAAGAAAGCAGGTTCAGGACCAAGGGTCAGGGACCTGGAGATGGAGGTGCCCTGAGTGGGGACCCTTTGGCTTTCCCTGTCCCCAGGCAGGCCCTGCAGAGTCACCAAGCCTGGATAGCTAAGGTCACATGGGCTCAGGTGATGTGTTGAGAGGCCTGTCTCTCTGCTCTCTGCACGGCCCTTGTCTGTTTACACCAAACAGTAGTTGGGGGTTGGGCACAGGGGCCTGGGGCTGTCTGTGTACAGTGACAACAGGGGATGAGCGTGGGGAAGGAAGCCCTCCCCAAGGCAGACTGTATTTGTCCATAAACACAGTCCACCCCGTACCCCAGGGCAGAGGAGGGGCTAAGAAACCAACCCCACTGAAACTCCTCTCCTTCTGCTGCCCTGGGAGGGGTCACCCCCAGACACACCGCTCCTCCCCACAGGCAGGCTCTCCCTGCCAGCACCACCCCCCGAGTTGTTTCCACAGCAAGCTGGACTATGTTCTGTAAACTCCAGCCCCCTAGCCAGGCAGCCCAGCAAAAGCACAGGTGTCCTGCCATCACCACACCTGTGTGTTGGGGTCGGGGAAGAGGAGGGTGGGAGGCCAGCAGGGAGCAAAGACCCTTTGTAGGTGCATGTGATGCAGCACGCCTGCTTGTCCTGTCCCCTGGGAGGGGTCAGGTTCCTCCCACGGGGTCATGTGAGGGGTCCTAGCCTATGAGTCTCTGGGATTCTACGCGGCTCATGGATCTGGGGCCAATCTTGAAGCCTAAGGGTGTCCCCTCCTTGTCCCTGGGCCTCTTGGGGAGTGATGGGGGAGTGGATGTGCATCCCTGTGACTTTGTTTTGCTGTACCACCATCTCCCCTTCAAGTTAATGATTGGTAGGGAGCCCTGGGGACACCATTCCCCCACCCCCTCCTCCCAGCTTAAGCTGCCTAATAGGTCCAGAGTTTCCTAGAGCCCTGGGTGCTCAGCCAATCAGAGGCCCCAGGCCTGACCCCACCCTTTAGTGGGTTTGCTTCTATAAAGAGAGGCTGAGGCCCCGGGTGGAGGCCCAGCGGGTCCAGCCCCACCCAGTGCTGACCTCTCTCTGTCACACACCTGGCCCGCTCCCTTTCCAAGATGCTGTTTTGGCACAACCAACTGGAGCACCTGTGGCCCGGTCCCGGGGAATTGTACCCCGGGCCGCCAAGCAGCTTGCTCAGGTAAGGGCCAGAGCCCCTTCCCTCGGCCCCTTAGAAAGGCCCTGGTGCGAGCTGTGGTGGACATGTAGGGCCTCTGTTTCAAGTAGAGGGGGATGGGCTTCCTGCTCTTGGGTCCCTTTGGGGGTGGGGATGTGGTCAAATGTACTTGGGTTTAGTGGATCCTGGGACATCTCACAACACCCTGAGCACCACCTACACAGGACACTTTGGTGGGGCATTGACTTGGTATCAGGCAAGCCCTGAGGTTGCACACAAGCAATTGATGCCAGATGTTTGTCGATGCTTGGTAGTATCTGGGATTTGCATCTTAACGGAGGTCTCCCAGAGGCCAAAGGAGTTGAATGGGGGCCCCTTTGGCCCTGGCTGCTGCTGGGGTGCCTGCTACAGGAAACTGGAGGCTCCCAGGAGATAGGACCTGGCAGAGAGAGTCACTGCCCCATAGGGGGTGGGGTGGACAGGGCAGAAAGCTGGCAGGGCCTCCTCTCCCTGCAGGGAGTCCCTGCCCTTGCCCTACCTGAAGCAGGAGGAGCTGCCCAACATCCCCAGCATGGAGCCTCCCTGCCCCTCATTCCAGTACGTGCTCTGTGCTGCCACCTCACCAGCCGTGAAGCAGCAGGAGGAG
>NW_005871377.1:308762-349168 GCF_000147115.1 Myotis lucifugus
TGTGCCAGGGTGGACTGGGGAGGCAGGCACCACCTCTGCCCTTTCAGAGTGGGGCTCACACATCCCCCAATCTCTCCCAGGCCAGTCCTATGAGGTGCAGATGCTCTGCAACGCCAAGCTGGGTGACGCCACCCAGTGGCCGCGGCTGCTGAAGGTAGGTGCATCCCCTCCCAGGTCAGGCAAAGGCTGAGTCTGACTGTCCCACGGGGCAGGAAGCCAGTGCCATCCCTGCGATGTCACTGTCGGGTAGAACCCTCTCAGGTCCACCTTTTAAGTTGGCCTTCACGAGGTGGGCAGGAATTGTGCAGGCAAGAGGCACAGAGAGGTTAAGTGTTTTTCCATGAAACAGAGCCAGTAAGTAGCAGAACCGGGATATAGAAATATCAGTATATTACAGCCCTAGCCGGTTTGGCTCAGTGGATAGAGCGTCGGCCTGGAGACCAAAGGGTTCCGGGTTTGATTCCAGTCAAGGGCACGTACCTTGGTTGCAGGCTTCTCCCCGGCCCGGGCCTTGGTCAGGGCTCATGCAGGAGGCAACCAATCGATGTGTTTCTCTCACATTGATATTTTTCTCTGTCTTTCCTTCTCTCTTACACTCTCTCTAAAAATCAATGGAAAAAATATCCTCAGGTGAGAATTTAAAAAGAAAAGAAAAAAAAAGGGGGGGGGGAAATATGTGTTATTCACACACATACTTACTTCTCTCAAAAAATTATTCATTTAGCCCTGGCCGGGTGGCTCATTTGATTGGAGCATTGTCCCATGCACCAAAAGGTTGCAGGTTCAACTCTGGTCAGGGCACATGCCTAGGTTTCGGGTTCCATCCCCATTCTGGGCATATACCAGAGGTAATGGACCAATGTTTCTCTCTCATCTCATCTCTTTCTTTCTTTCTCTCTCTTCTCTCTCTCTCTCTCTCTCTCTCTCTCTCTCTCTCTCTCTCCTCTCTCTCTCTCTCTCAAATAATCATTAAGCTCCCATTTATTCCCAGAAACTATTCTCTGAGCTAGAGATTCAGCAGTAAAGAGACAGATGTAATTCCTTTCCTCAGGGGGCTTGCATTCTACTGAGTGAGACAAACTTGTAATTACACAAATTATATGCAATTACAAGTCGATTTACAAATTGCAAAATGATAAGTGCTGCAAAGAAAAGACTGCTAGCACCCCTCTTTCTAGAGCGCGCCTGCCTTTCTCCTCCCCTCTTCTTCCCGCACAGGCCAGCTACCGTTGCCTTTCTCTCCTAAGCTCCAAGGACCCCTCTTTTGCCTCCATAACTTGTTTCCTGAGCCCACACCGCCCAGCTGGTTTGCTTCTTTCTACCTCTGTGATCTTCTACGTAAACTTTTGCTTATCGTTAGAAAATATGTAGAAAAGAGCCCGGTAGAGTGACTAAGAGTGGGAAGGGATTAACTTCCTTATTTTACAGATGAGGAAACTGAGGCTCAGGGTCTCTAAATTACCTCCCCAGTTTCACAGAATGGCAGGTGGGCATCTGGACACAGATCTAGTGATTCTAAGTCCCATGTTTCCTGGGAGTGGGAAGCAAGGTGGGGAGAGGGTGGGAGGGTTGGCCTACCCCAGGTATGGGAACTGGTTCCCAAATGCCTACGAGCGCCACCTTCCCGTGCCCACAGAGTGTGGTGCGTGTGGTGTTCCATGACCGGCGCCTGCAGTACACGGAGCAGCAGCAGCTGGACGGGTGGAGATGGAGCCGGCCTGGGGACCGCATCCTGGACATCGGTGAATGGGGAGGGACCCTTTAGGGCCACCGTCTGTCTTGAAAGCCCTTACAGGTGGGGAGGGCTGAGCCTTGCTTCCTGCTTGCTACTCTGTGTCTGCAGATGTGCCATTGTCCGTGGGGGTGGTAGAACCCCAGGTGCTGCCCTCACAGCTCAACACAGTGGAGTTTCACTGGGACCCAACCAAGAGGACCTCTCTCTTCCTGCAGGTGAGCCTGAAGCCAGGGAAGGAGGGTGAGTTTAGGTGGGGGTAAGGGGACAGTAAAAATCAATCACTTCCAGAAAACACCTTGGGGGGAAAATATGGATAAAGGTTTATGGACTCTCACCATAGGGAAGGACTAGTTAAACATGAAAGCAATGGAAGAAACTACAAAACACAGGACTTAGCTTCTAAGAAAGTCATGGTCTGCAATACCTAGGCAAAATTAAAAGGAGACCCCAAATGGGAAAAATGGTTGTTAGTGTGTTATAGCCTTAATAATAAAAAGTTCTCATCCTATATAATGAAAGGGTAATATGCAAATCGACCAAATGGCAGAATGACCGGTCATTATGATGTGCACTGACCACCAGGGGGAGTGCCGCTCAGCCACAAGCCAGGCTGATGGCTGGCGAGCCCAGAGGCCGTGGCGGGAGGCCAAGCTGAGGAGCCCCCACTCCCCCCCCCCCTCCCAGTGCACGAATGTCGTGCACTGGGCTTCTAGTATATCAATAAGAAAAAATAGAAGAGAGACCAACTGAAAACAGGCAAAGGATATAAGTAGACAATTTATAAGGATACTAAATGTAGACAGGTCAACCTCATAAAATGCTAATTAAAATGTCCTATATATCATGGGGAAGTAAAGTACAACATAGGGAAAGAACCTAATAAAGTTACAGTTGAAGAATAGACGCTGCTGACAGGTGACAGGCAGGCCGCAGGTTTTAGGTGCAATCCCCCTGGAAGGTAGGTGGGGCCGGGAGTCACGCTGCTTCCTCTTTGCTTCTTCTCCGCCTCAGGTTCACTGCATCAGCACTGAGTTCACTCCTCGGAAAAAGGGTGGAGAGAAAGGCGTCCCCTTCCGCCTCCAGATTGACACTTTCAAGCCCAGTGACAAGGGGCTTCCACCTGAACACCTACATTCGGCCGGCTGCCTCATCAAGGTGTTCAAGGTGCAGGCAGCACCGGGCCCCTTCCCCTCCCTCTCAGGGCTTGTCACCCTGCCTCGCTGGCTGTGTGGATTCTGGCCCTGCTTTGCTGTGGATCCTCAGCCTGCGGTCCCCGCTCTGGGTCTCTTTCCTTCTCTGTGCACAGAGGGATGGGGCTGGATGTCTTTGTTAGAGCCCCTTCTGTGAAGAGAAGTGTGCAGGTGAGGAGGGGGCCTCTGAGATTTCCATGTCTCCCTCCTGTAGCCCAAAGGAGCTGACCGGAAACTGAAAACTGACCGGGAGAAGGTTGAGAAACAGCCCCTGCATGAGAGAGACAAGTATCAGGCTGCCTGTGAGAGCACGGTCTTCGTGGAGGTGCGTGTTGGGGGGCAGGGTTGGAGAAAAGGTCCTCACTTACACCTGGGAAACTGAGGACTCAAGGGCTGTGGCTGCTTCAAGATGATCACAGCCCCTCGGGATTCCACCCGTTTCCTGCAAAGACCAACTTCAAGACTCCCTGGAGCGGCCGCCTTCCAGGCCGCCTCTCCTGTGCCTGCCATCGCTGCCACCTCACTGCTGCTCCCTCTGCCCAGAGCAGCTGCTTTCCTGCTGCTGCTTCTGCCAGCTCCGCCGGAAGCCTGCCCAACTCCCCCAGGCAGCCCTGCAGGCTAGTTTGCTCTCTTGCTTAGTGTGGAAACTAGATCTGCTTGTCAGCTAATTTTGTAGATGCCAACATTTAAAAAAAAAAGTGTTTTTATTGATATTAGAGAGAGAGGAAGGAGAGAGAGAGATGTTTCCTGCACAGCCCTCCCAGGCATGTGCCCTGATCCCTGATCAGAATGGCCGAACTGGCGACCTCCTGGTGCATGGGTCGACACTCAACCACTGAGCCACACTGGCCGGGCCCTTGTCAACTCTTAATAGGCAGTTGGAGGGAGGTGAGGGACATCTGCCACTGCTCTCCAACTGTCCATGCTGACCTTACTGTTTGCCCACAGTGTTCACCGTGGCCAGAGCCCAGTGCAGAGCCCCACCTGCCTCTCAGCCCTCAGGCTCTGACCTCCCCCCACTCCTGCAAACTCCTGTCCCCGGAGCGGTGAGTGGGGATGCGCACCTCCCATCAGCCCTTTGGGGCGCGAGTGAAGAGCTCCTCAGCCAAGGCCTGGAGGAGGGGCAGGGTTGAGAGGTGTGCTGAGGCAGGGAAGAGGCTCAGCCCGGCTTCTGGGGAACACCTGGGATGACACCTGGCAAGCTCTGCCTCCCAGGGTGGGAGACTGGCTGCACTGCACCCAAGAGGCCCTGACTCTCTGCTCCCCCACAGGCTCTGCTGCTCACCACCATTCATCTTGGACACTTTTGGGGGCAGCCCAGCTGAGGTGAGTCTTCCCTTTCCACACCCCCATCCCTGTCCACTCTCCCAAAGCCTCAGCAACCTCCTCTCTCGCTCCAGAATAGGGCGGCCCTGCCCCCTGGTGGACAGATGTGGTATGGCCCTAGATCACAAAACTTCCCTGCATGGACCGGCACTTCCCACCAGCAGAATGAGCCCCCCCCCCCCTCAGACTTGGGCCCCCCAAGGGCAGAGGTTGTTTCTCCTCCCCTTTGTTCTCAGTCCGTGGGCTCATGGTGTTCCCTGGACTGCCCTCTCCATGCCTCAGGATCTGAACCCTGGAGCCTCCATCCTGGAGACGCAGCAGTGGTTACATCGCCACCGGTTCTCCAGCTACTGCCGGACACTAGCCAATTTCACAGGTGAGGCTGGGACTCTCAGCAGGAAGCCTGCCTCTGTCCTGGCTTTTGTGTTCCCTTCAACTAACTTTTATTTAGGACTAAGAGTTGCCAGGCACCATGCTTGCTAGGTTTTCTTCTCTCATATTATCCTATATAATTTACACACTCGCCCTTGAGAACAGGGCTCAGAGAGGTTCAATACGTTGCAGAAGGACACACAGCCAGCAAGTGGCAGAGCCGGGGTGTGGCTCTAAGTCTACCCGGATATACTAGGGCTATTGGTAGACTCATGTTGGACTGTGTCCCTTGCCAGCCTCGATCCCAGGAGTCTTCCCCAATCTGGCTCTGTCTGCCTCTGCAGGCACCGATCTGCTGAAGCTTACCCGGCAGGACCTTATCCAGATCTGCGGGGCTGCCGACGGGATCCGCCTTTTCAATACTCTTAGAGCCAGGTGCTGGGCACTGCCAACAGGGTCCCCTGCCCTCTGTAGTGGCACCTACCAATTCAGCTAGCAGAATGTCCAAGTCAAGAGGCACCTTGAAGGCCACTTATTCCCCGCCCTCATTTTACAAAGGAAGAAACTGGCCCCAAAAGGACACTGATCTGCATGAGGCTACAGACTGGCAGGGCTGGGGTAAAAAATTAGGCTCCCGTGACCTCTCCTGTGACCATCCCATCTGCATCACCGTTTTTGGGGACAGTTAGATTTTCCTATCTCCTCTCCCCCGGAATCTAGCGTTCATTACATGCTTAAGAAATGCGTGGCGATTTCTCTCCCTGGAAACCTGGGAGGGGCGGGGTCTCTCCCAGGGATGAGGGCTCCAAGCGGGAGCTGATGGTCCAAATATGAAGGGCTGAGACTGTTTTCCTGGCCCAGGCCCATCCGTCACCGGCTGACTTTGTATGTGGCTCAGGAGGCCTCTAGACAAGAGAAGGAGGTTCCTAAGAACCCGGAACTAGGTGAGGTTCTGGCCTCTCTCCAGAAGAAACGCAGGTGTGGCCGCATGAACCCTCTTCTGGCCTGGGGAAAGGGTGGTGCCCCACCATTCCTGGGACCCGCATGCCCTCCTTGCATTCCCTGCCTTCCATGACCAGACTAGTCCTCTCCTTCCAGGATGTCTCCCTGGGTTTATTCCTCCATGCTCTCTCCCTAACCCCTTCTGATTTTGTCATTCTATTAGCATGTGGGATTAGAACATTATAATCTTGTTCTTGGGTTTCGGTCCTTCATATGTAGATGTCCCATCTCCTCTTTCAACTGGGGGCTCCCCTCAATCTGAGGCCTCCCCAAAGTTGAGGAATAGGAGGTGAAGACTAAGTGGGTTTATAAGCCTTTTTCTTTCTTTACTCTCTCCCCTCACACCCACCATGAGGCTGTTACCATGCCCTCTCATCCTCCTGGTATCTGGGGCTCCCTCTAGACCCCTCTCCCCACTGACCCCCTGCTGCCCACACCCCAGGTTTTTATCAAGAGATTTCTCTGGATGAACTCAGCGCCATTGAACTGATGGGAAAACTGGCAGAGCTCTTGAACCTCCCAGCCAATCAGATCCTCCGCCTCTTCCACCAGGGCCCTGGGGGTATCCTCATTCTCCTCAGCGACCAGGTAAGGGGTGGTGGTTCCCTATAAGGCTCCACGAAGGCCTGGTCACTCCTTTCCCTCTCCCTACCTACCCTAGCTTATTCCGTTGGGCTATAAGAACGGAATTGTCTTAGTGACCCCTTCTCCCTTGCAGGTGGTTCAGAATCTTAAGGATGAATCGTACTTTGTGGCCGTGGTGAAAAAAGGTAGGAGTTTTAGAGGGAGACAACAGCTGTGTCAGAGACAGAGATCGTATAGCAAAAAGACAGCTATTTATTGCTCAGGAAAAACGTGACTGAATAAATGCATTCTCATAAGTGTATTGCCATGGAAGGTAAGCACCCCCCCCTTCCCCAAACCCCACAAACTGCAACAATCGAACGGAAGGGCAGGTGCTTGCTGACCAGTCAGCTGGTAGTCCTGGTTATCTGGATGCCTGCCCAGCCCCTCCTGTGATGCTCCAGTGCACAGGGAGGCTTCCTAAAAAGGTGGATTGGAGGTGAGGGGAAGAACACCTGGGTGTGGCAGATGCGCTGCAGGCCGCTCATTGTTGGGAGTGCATCCTAGTGGTGGCTGGGGGCCAGCCTCACCCCAGTGGTGCCCTTTTTACTGCTTTCAGTGCAGAATCCAGATGGCTACTACCTGGTGCTGACCTAAGCCCAGGGACGCCCTGCTGCAAGAGGAAACTGATGCCGGCCTGGTTCTCCAGAAAATCCTCGATGCTTCTCCAGGCTCCAGGTGAAGAGCCGAACCGTCCTGTATCCCTCCCCTGGGGAGGCAGCAAGCAGCCCCAGGCTCACATTTCTTACTGCTCGGCAGCAAATTATTAGAACCTGGGACACAGCTTCCCAAGATTAGCTAAACTGGCCAAGCCTTGTGAGGCAAGAAACCTGGCAATATGGATGAGCTTTTGCCCCAAGCAGTGCTGCTGAACAATGAGTGAATTTGTGTTTAAAGTTCTACTCACCCCTTCCTTTTTTGCAAATTAATTTAAAAAGGTTTATATACTTAATGCTTGTTCTATTTTCTTGATGATATGGTCCTCTCGAGAATTGTCTTCTGCCTAAACTATAGACTAGGGCAAGGGATAGAGTCTGGGATAGGAATAAATAAATCTGGCTGGATTTTTTTTTTTTATTCCAATTAGTTAGGGCAACAACTATTCACTAAAGCCTCCGAAAGACCATTCAACTATCAAATCGCTGTGCTTATTCAAACTGCAGTTCTAGAGATTTGGGAAATTCTGTTACTCTTCTTAAACACTGAGGCCATGGGGTCTTATTTTTAAAATGCAGTTGAACTTATTAATCTTTTAATTTTTAGGTCTTCCCCTATATTAAGGTCATAAATATAAACAAACATTTTCAAAGTTTAAATTTTTGCATTTCACTTTTAGGTCAATCCACCGGAAACTCATTTTTGTGTGTATATTTTTCCATGCAGCAAACCGATTTTATATTAAGTGCTTTTTAAAACGTGATGTTATTCTGCTTATTTTTTTCTTTTTCAAAAAATATATTTTATTGACTTTTTACAGAGAGGAAGGAAGAGGGATAGAGAGTTAGAAACATCGATGAGAGAGAAACATCAATCAGCTGCCTCCTGTACACCCCCTACTGGGGATGTGCCCGCAACCAACGTAACATGCCCTTGACAGGAATCGAACCTGGGACCTTTCAGTCTGCAGGCTGATGCTCTAGCCACTGAGCCAAACCGGTTAGGGCTGCTTATTTTTTTCATTCCCTTCCCTCAAAATTTTATCACAAAAAAAAAATAAAAAATACTGAAGAGAGAAAACCTATATGCATGGATTGGAAAACAGGCCAAGGCACCCTCTGCTTAACCCCTTTTTAATCATTTACTGGTCATCTTTGGGGAGTTTTAAACCAGGTAGCCTCTGGCTAGGGAGGGCAGGAAGGGAGAAGGCTCTGAACACTGGCTGGAATGGGGGTCCTGGCCGGTGGTTAGAGCTTCGGTTCACAGACTGAAGGGTCACGCTATCAATTCCAGTCAAGGGCATGTACCTTGGTTCCAGGCTGGATCTCCAGCCGGTCAGGGTGTGTGGGCTAGGGAACCAATCAATGGGCCTCTCTCACATTGATGTTTCTCCCTCTCAGTCTCTCCCCCTCCCTTCTACTCCCTAAAAATCAATGGAAAAAATATCCTTGGGCATTAAAAAAATATATATATATCCTTGGGGAAGGGAAAGTCTGTTTATCCTTGAAGACCTAAAAAGTATCTCCCTCAACATACAGGGCTGAGCCAACATGGACAACTGCTTGTACCCCTGTAACCCCGGTGGCCTCACCCAAATTACCAACCCAGACCAGGCCTTTACCACGTGCAGAATGAGTGGATTTCAAGAGAGGTCTATGAATCCACAGGTTCCCTGAGGGCGTTTCATGGCAGGATAGACACCCTGAGATGTAAACTTTGATTGCAGATTTGGCTCCCCTGCTCATCTCCACCAAAAGGATAGGGGCCCCATTTCATTAACCTTTGTGTATCTCTCAACTGGAGCCTCCAGCACAGACCAGACACTGAATTATTTGCTGAAATGAAGGGAATAAAGCAGGTAACATGTGAGTGCTTACAATGTGCCATCATTACCTCTTTTAACCTTTACAGCTCAAAAGCAAGATGAGACAGCAGGTCACTCAGGTCATTTGGGTGGAGGGCAGGCAATGACTTGGGAGCTTGTGTTTAACCATCTTCACTCGTTCCTAGGCGAGGTAAGGGCAATGGTCTGCACAGATAAGGAACTCAGGATGAATTGTTATATCAAATTAAGACAAGAATTTTAGAAATCCTGATTTATATTATGTCTTCTGTTTTTCTTAGACAAGTAGAGCTGTGCATTAAAGAAAGGCTACTAAAAATTTATTAACTAAAGGTTATTACTTAAATTCTATTAAAAAATATAAGGGTGCCAAAAAGAAGCCCCTTCACTGAGCCTCGGGAGCCTGTGCAGCTCTAGGGTTCAAGAAAGTAGAGAATCACAGCTCCAAGTCAGGCTATTTCCGCAGCAAAATGAAAAGTCTTCACAGCTTATTTCCTTTAATTACATCATAAAACAAAATTAGAACATACAGGAAACAAGAATAGTTACATAACAATTTACTTTATGTATTTATATATAAAAAACATTTCTTTTTAGTCCAAAGATTTTAAAGCAGAAGGAATCCTCTACTGCCACCTTGGCTTTTATTTATTTTAAATAACCCTCCCTCCCCCGCAATCTCAAGCGCCAAAAGTAGTAGTGGAAACAGTCACTTGGACAGCGAATGGAACCTGGCGTCGGGTCACCATGGGGAGCTGTCGATGCCAGGGACTGGCAAAGCGCTGGGCAGGCCTAGTGGAGAAGCAGTAAGCAGCAGCTCCCACACACTGAAGCACTCCAGGGCAGGCCAGAGGCTGGGGGAGGCTTAGGCAGGCCAGATAATGATGTTTGGTACCAGACCCTGCCAGTCAACCATCCTCTGCATTTTACCCCCTCAAGGGCTGGGAACAGGAGGGAGCCACCGGGTACAGGGGCGAAAGAGCCTGGCTTGAAGATAAAAATTTCTCCCACAGCACCATTTACCCATCCATCTCTGTCCCCAGGCAGAGTCTGACGGGCAGGGGTAGTCCTCACAGTTCTCTGAGCTCTGCACAGGCCGCATTTCTCAGGTCTGTGCTCTCAGGGTCACTGGAAGGTGGGCAAAGGTGAGGAGAGCAGTTGGGAAATGCCCAAGGCAGGTTACTTGGAAATGATTCCTGGGAGGAAAAAGGAAGCGGCCAGAGTGGGAGACATTTGAAAGTTGAGTCATAAAACAGGAATGGAGAAAGGCAAAATTAAGAAGTAACCCTCAGTGCTGGCAGCCACAGAGCCTCAGGAGCCAGCTCCAAGAGAGGCACCCCATCCCACAGAGGTTGTAGAGGTTAGTGTGTAACTTGGGGGTAGGGTGAGGAGGGGAGTAAGAGAAGAAATGTCAGGCTCACCTCTCCTGCACTTGTTAGAAATTAACAGTCATCAGAGAAACACAGATAAATTATTCTTAAGGGAAGAAGAAAACTGTTGTAAACCCAGGAAAATAGCAGCAAAGGTTTCACTTATTACAGATCTATCACAGCACTAGGAAAGAAAATCATTCAAGTCTTTAGGGGGGAAAAGGTAAAATAATCAAACCGTGCCGATTAGAGACTCCTTTTCAAGTTAGGATTTTCTAAGACTTTAGGTTCTCATTCACTAGTGCCATAAAAAAACAAAAACAGAATAATGACTTCTGGTGCTTGGGAAGAGTTAGGCTAAGATAAGAACCACATACACGTGTGTGAAACAGCAGTGTGGTACGGATCTGAATAAGAAACAGTAGTAAGAGACAATGACAAGCGAAATTTAGTGGGGCAAACTTCTTCTTCCACTTTAATATAAAAGACATCACTTCAAAGATTCCCCTGGGTTCCTGGAGTATGGCAGGAGAGAAAAGGTATGTGTCTGGACACCTCTTCCCTCCCACCTCTTCCTGGGTGGGGATTCGCATTGCCTACCTGCTCTTGCCCTGGCGAACACCGTGCCCAGAGCAGCTGGGAAGCCCTGGGTTTCTTTCAGTGGTGCCAATCCCCATTGGATGACTCTGGTTAGGTGTGTGTGGGAAGCAGAAGGAAAAAGGGCCTGGAGTTCATTAGATGGAGAGGAAAGTAAATCTACTCACATGTGAAGCAGGTGTTCCTACATATTCAGGACAGATGCTTGTACCTGAAGCAAAGTACCCCACATTCCAGAACTGATTTTCTCCTTTACTTTGAATCTTACCTACCACTTCCCCACCCCAATTCTTCAAAACAAGACACTGAAAAACAGAGAAAATACACAGGGTCAATTGATACAATTCTGGTCGCTCATGCTTCTTTTTCCTAAAGGGCAGTGAACTACCATGGCTGAGCAAGCACTAATCCTCAGCACCTGGGAATCGAACCCTACCAGGGGCTTACTCAAAAAGCACACGCAGCAGGGACGGAAGAAGTGCACTATGGAATTTCTCTTAACATCCCCCATGTGAGCTTGTCCAACACATGTTTTTCCACTGAAAATTGAGTGTAACTCTCTTGGGCTCCAAAGATCCGCTCAGACTTAGCTGAGAGATTTTTATTAACTTTCCTAAGGACCAAAGGCTTCAGAAATGTACAACTGATGTGCCTAAGAATAAAAATGGACAAAATAGGGAGACTTGCCTGAGGAGGGAAGTGCAGAAGCCCTTCATGCAGAAAACTCACTTGCCTCAAACGGTAGTGTCTGGCAGGAAGAAGGTCCCAAGTAAAAAGGCAAGCTTAGAGAAGCATGTGTTTGCTAGAGAACCAAGATGGTAAGTCAGGGCACCTGGGTATAGCAAATACAGCCCAACTTTATTACCTGGTTAATTATACACGATTGACACGGTCTTTCACAGTCTTTTGTGTCTTTCAATCTTACAATTAAAATTTATGATGGAAATAAAGGTGAGGAAAGGCTGAGACTCCATATGTCCCCTCACCCTCCTACTGCTTTAGGGTTCTTTGGTCCCAGATCATAATCATGGTAAGGGGGATGGACAGGCTCTGCTTAAAGACCAACCAAACATCCTAAACCTCTTCTAAAATAAAACTTGGCTAATTCACATTGTTTTGGTCTGAGGTGGTTAAAGATCCTAGAACTGGTGGGCAGCTAGAGAAGGCAATCGTTTTATAGAATGTTCCAGAAGCTCAAAGCATACCACGGAAAGAGTGTCAGCCAGGATGCACAATAGGGATAGAAATCTAACCTTAAAGTATGCACACAAGCAGGGAAAAGGCAGACTAGACCATTTTCCTCTCTCGTTGGTGGTGACTGTCATGAGCAGTCTGTGATTTTCAGCACAATAAATATTAATCGGCCAAGGGTCTGCAACCGTGATCCGCAAGTGTTCCTCCTTTTCAAAACAACAGGGTCGCCTAAGGACATGCTGCCAATACAGGCAGGCAGGCAGGCAGCCACCCTCTTCTTTCCCATAACACTGTCGCATTTCCTAAAACTTCAAACCAAGATAGGCTCCATGGCATACTTTGTGTAGCCCCCATGGCATTAGTGGGCTATTAAACCAGTAACAATGCATTTTACAAGGCAATTAGAACATAAGCACTTGACTGCTGTAGCATTATAGCTACATTGAACTGTTCGGTTTGGAAAACCCAAAATAAAGCATCATAAAAACATTTACCAGGTTTCTCTCTAAAATGTGTGATCTAAGGAATATATGAAATTTCTGATTTATATGTCTGCTGAATCAGCTTAACTCATGAATGTGGAAATACACACACATACACACAAAAACATTTAAGAAATACTTTTACATCCACTAGAGAGCAGAACAGGAGAAAACTTTTTACATGAAGTACAATGTGCTTTCATATTCCAAATATTGGAAAAAAAAATGAAGCCAGATCCCTTTTCCGCTCATATCCAAGTTTGATTTCTAATTCAGCAAGCCAATGTCAAAGACCACCCTCAAAGACCATCTGGTGAAAAATGGCCTGAGCCACTGACAGTCACGGATTCAAGGCTGCCCAGATGGTTTGCCTCGATCAGGATAAGGACCCAAAGTGGAAGCTAGACTGGAGACATTTCAGAATCAGTAGCATCATTGGGAGTGAGATGGAGGCTTTAAACAGACAGTGAGGATGGGTGTAGGAGAAAATGGGAGGCGTCAATTCAACAAAAAAAATAAGCTGGGCCCTGGCCAGTGTGTTCAGTGGTTAGAGTGCTGCCCCATGCATGGAAGGGTCGAGGGTTTGATTCCCAGTATGTACCTGGGTTGCAGGTTTGATCTCCAGACCTGTTGGGGCATGTGTGGAAGGCAACCAATCTATGTGTGTCTCTCTCTCCCTACTCCCTTCCTTCCATTCTCTCTGAAAAGCAATGGAAAAAATATCCTTGGGTGACGATTAAAAAAAAAAAAAAAAAAAAAAGCTGATGGGGCCAATGAAGAGGATATAAAAGGTACTGATGTAGCAAATGATGCTGGGAAATGTAAGGGGAGAAAAGGCTGCTTGGAAAAAAGATGATCTGGATGTTGAATAACTTTCGCCAGAGGACTGCAATAGTTCCTCCTGGCTATCGGCAGGTTTACGGCAATACCTTTGAGGGTACCTTCTTCCTTCTCCCAAATCTCCTCTCTTCGCACTGCACCTTTTCATTACAGAAGGCATATTGTGGAGGGGCTGTGCAGCCAGACAATAAGCTTTCCCTACGGAAGAGTTACACCTGTGAAACCTTACTGACTTTTCAAAAGTGTTCCTGATGTTGAAACAGGAAGCACTGTGTCCAGGGGACAGGACCCTGTCCACCTGACCAAAACTTACCATGTTCTGGGTTTTCAGTCCTGGTACATTTCATCAGCTGGCGTGGTTGCAGACTGGCATAAAAAAAATATTTCATTCCAAGCTTGATGGGCCTGAAGTTTTCTTGAGAAAGGAACAGCCTCCTGCCTGACCACATACTGCTGCACATCCAGGCTTTTACCCTCTCACTCCACTCTGTTCTCAGCCCAGACAGGCAGGGGTTGCCTGCGCAAGTCCACATGGACCTGCACGTGGGAACACTCTTTGAGGAAAGAAACAGCATTTCCAAGACACTCATGTACTGGTGAGTAGGATCTTTTAAACAAATATATATATATATATTTTTTAAAGTAAAGAAGTACCCTTAATAGCCTCATCTATTGGGCAATTCAAATCCACACTCACTAATCAATCAGGGTTTTATGGCCAATTTGTTCAGGCATTATAAAAAAAATTATACATTAGAGCAGATGGGCCCTAAATAGTTCTTTTTAGTTTTGTTTGAATGAGTGACCTGGGGATCTGAATATTATGAACTACATCTGGAAGTGTGTGTGCACATGTATATATTTATAAGTGTGGGGTACAGCCAGGAGAGTGAGTCTCACTTTAAAAAGTATATTCCTTACACTGTAATTTGAAAAGGGGAAGGGGGAATTAAAAAATACAATTTTAGTTTTTAAAAGGGAATAATTAAATAGGATTTAAAATAAATGTAACATTAAATACTGGTGGGTTGTACACATTTATGGGATCCTTTATGTGAAGGAATAAATCACACGTAATTCTTACAAAAGTCATCCTATTTTAAAAAAATCATACATGGTTTTTTAACCTTGGGGTTTAGAAACCTACTTCTAGTACTTTAGAAACTCATTTAACTCACTCTGCAGGATTTTGTGTGTGTGTGGGGGGAGGGGAAGCATCTTTGAGTCATGGGCACTGAATACCCTCCCAGCCCTCAGCTCTGATGACCAGGCTGGGCAGAGGCACTGAGACCCCTACTTCCTCTTCCTCTCAATGTTCTCTTTCTGCTGCCCCAGTCCCTTCACCTGGCTACTCTTGTGTTTCATTCATGGGAGGTCTGGAGAACAGGAGATACGGCTGACAGGTTCCAGTCCTTTGAGGCTCCGATATTAAATATGATACCATCAACACTCTCATACAGTTGACCAGCTTTTACAGGGTCCCTGACAGGCTGAAATAGGGGTGGGGGAGAGACACTGATTAGCTAGATGGCACAGTGCCTCTAGTAGCATTTCTGCTAAAATAAAACAACCCCAAAGACACAAATCAGAGATGTCACTGATCACACCTAGATTTCAGTGAACATACAACGTGCCTGAGTGTGGGTGGGGGGTGTCCAGGCTCAGTTTTGGGATTTGCCATCCCACTCTTTACTAATAATGCGTTTTGTTCACCTCATTAAATTAGCAGAGCCTGATGGAAGGAAAAATGTGCAGGGAGTATTGGGCATATCATGCATATTATCATGTATCACAAGATGTAACAGAAACCAAAAAGCAAAGTTTACTATCATCAAAATAGTTTTAGCTTAATTTCTTCTCATAACTTTTCTTGCTTTTATAATTGTTTCCCTTCAGACTGGCAAAGATTCAGGCAGGGGCCCCTAATGGTAAAATTTAGAATTAAAAAAATATTTATTGATAATGTCTCTTTTAAAAATGTTTGGTAACCCCAACTAATCATCCAAAATGCAAACTGTAAACACAACAACAGCAAGAGAGTAACAATTGAGTGTGAGTAAGCAGACTATGAACAGGTGACAGACTGGGCAAGAATGCAGGAGGGAGCAACAAAGGACAACAGGTGCACAGTGTGCTACAGACAGTGACAATTTGAGTGAATAAGTAATCACATTTGGACCACAGTAATTTCAATGTGACCATTTAGGAAACCACTGGGCCAAATACTAAACAGGAGGCGGAATGGAGGAGCCTTCTTTGTGAGCATGCTCAGCATGTTGGCATGGGAACGAGGAAGCACAGAAGCTGTATAGTCATCTCACAATGGATGGCTACCATTTATAGGATGCAAAGAAATTTTCTTTCTGGTCCCTGGATACAACGTATATTGTTTTTCTCTATGCTTTCCTTGACCCTGGAGGACTGCAGTTGCTGTTCCAATATCACCAAATAAACCCCTTAATAAAATAAAGAAACCGTAGTAGCAGTTAACACTGGGTTTGCTGGAACAACCCCTTCCCCCTACCTTGCCTATGATTTTCTTCTGGGAACGTCCAACAGGAATGGCTAAGTTTTATCAATCCACTTGATAAAGCCAGCACAATCTTCAGTCCCCCGTCACAGAGCTAGAGTGGATGGGTATGTATATGTACGTGTGGCTCTGGGAATCTGGACGCTGCCTCACGTTGTAACCCTTGCCCAGAAACACTGGGTCGCTTCCACTGGAGACTCCGCGGTAACTCTAGAAGTGTCATTAAATACTCAGTTCGCCACGGCTGCCACCTCCACTGTCATAGGATGATGCAGCATCTGCAGAAGCGCTGTCTGCTGCCCCCGACTGATGGGGGTGGAGTGACAGGTGCGAAGTAGGCGTGGACTTTAATATTGGGTAAATGGGTCTGAAACAAGACAGAAACATTACTGAGAGAGAGGGCTTAAACAGAAAGAGCAATGTTGCTTTTCAGAACAAACACTGAGTGGCCATGAAAGCAGGGCAGAGGCCGACCACCAGCAACTAGATGTTGGAGAGGCCTGGGTTCTACTCTGTACCATCCCACGTTACTCTAAATGACTAAATCAGCTCACATAACCTTGGTCCCTGCTTCCATAATAATACAAGTGGGGAAAAACTTCATATTCATTTCTTAACCTGTTCCCAAAGGGATTTCTAGTTTGATTCTCATAGTTGAAATAAACTATATTTCCATAGTTGAAATAAGCTTAAGATTTTTTTCCCAAGTCACTGTGGACAGTCTTTCTTCTGATAACCTGTGGCTCTCCTCTTTGGTGTAGAAGAAATACGGCTGCAAGGACTCCCCACTGCAGCTATGCTCTCAGTCCTCTAGGGCTGAAGGGAGAGGAGGAGCTGAGGCCAAGAGAAAATCAAGATGAGGTTGGTGTTCCTTTATGTGCTCAGGTGCCATATGGTCAACATGGAGTTTTTAGAGGTTGGCTATAAGGGATAACAAGCACAGTGCCTTTCCTACAGCAGGTGTGAAGCAGAAGTTCCAATAAATGTCTTTTGAGCAGAATAATCTAATATATAGATCCGTTCAGCCTTTTATAACCTCCTTGCTGGCAACCTGTCTTCCAGTCATTTGGCTATGCATGGGTCTCTCTACTACAGGGCGGGGGGTGGGGGGGGTGGGGGTGGGGGGGGTTGCGCAAACAAAAAAAGGGAAAAAATTACTTGATCCATTTGTTGTCTTAAAAAAAAAAATCCCACCTCGCTGGTGTGGTTCAGTGGTTGAACACGGACCTATAAACCAAAAAGGTCAATTTCTGGTCGGGGCACATGCCAGGTTGAGGGCTAGATCCCCAGTGGGGGAGTATAGGAGGCAGCCGATCAATGATATTTCTCTCTCTTCGATCTTTCCCTCTCCCTTCCCCTCTCTCTAAAAATCAATATGAGCATATTTTGAAATAAATAAATAAAAATCCCAGCAAGAGGGGTTGATATGAAAGAAAATATAAATTAAAAATTTAAATCCTATTTAATTAAATATTTTCTTTGTTATTCCTTTCTTTCCTTTAGAACCAAAATGTGGCATATGCGTCTGACTCCAGGCATGTTATTAAACTCTGGACATTACTGGAGAAACTGCTGAGAGGAGACCTACTTTTCTTCCCTCAGTGGGTATTTTCCTACTACATTTCCACCTGAAACTATCTTCCTGTACGTTTGCTTTCCATTTCTCCCATCTTTGCTAAATGTCTAAGTAAATTTAAAAATCAAAGGAATCTAAACCTAAAAAAAAGAAAAAGAAAGGGTGGTGAGAACACTAGAGCTGGAGGGTGAGGCAGCCATCTTTACCCTGAGTCTCTTGATTCCAGCCCGTGAGATTTGCTGGCAGTCATAGAGTTCTATCCGCTCAAGGCTGTGACAGCTCTTCAAGTGCTCCAGGGATGCGTCTGTGATTAGTGGGCAGTTGTCCAGTTCAATCACTTCCAGCTGGTCATGAGCGCAGGCCCCATTCCCCAGGTGACGAATTCCATCGTCTGTGATCAGCTCACAGTGAGACAGACTCTGCAGCCAAAGAGAGCAAGGGAGGACACTGACATATCTTATGGCATTCTTCCAGCAAGAGGCCTGTGTACCATCAGAGAAACCTTTCTAGTTTGATGTTGATGCATAAGGAACCATCACTAGATCCATGTGGCAAATTAAGAAAGCAAATTAGAGTTGCTGGGGTACTGCTTTTGACAATCAATGATAGACATTTCTCTTTCTGATTCTAAATATACTTTGTGAATTTATGTAATGACTATGAAATAGTTCATAAACAAAATAAAATGCTACCTATTTGCCCCCCCCCCCCCCCGCCCCATACACACAAATGAACACTTTTCTTCTTTACAGGGACAAGTGGGGCTCAAGCTTTTCCTGAACAAAAATTCCTAGAATTTGGACTACATATTGATTACCTGGTACAGGGGGATGCCAAGTTAATTAAATGAACTTGATTCTGATAGCTGTCAGATATAGTTATCTCTTTATATAAATCTCTTCACTGTATCAATTTTCCTTAAGTTCCTGGTTCCTACACGTGAAACTCAGAACCCTTGACCCAATTTGGATAGCAAGGTGCCACCAAATACACCAAAAATGAACCTAGATACAGAATGATTAACCATGCCCGGCTGGCATGACTCAGTGGTTAAGCGTTGACCTATGAACCAGGAGGTCACAGTTCGATTCCCAATTGGGGCACATGCCTGGGTTGTGGGCTCAAATCCCGTGTGGGGTGTGCAGGAGATAGCTGATCAATGATTCTCTCTCCATCAGTGATATTTCAATCTTTCTCTCCCTCTCCGTTCCTCTCTGAAATCAGTAACAAAAAAATATATTTTAAAAAAAGAATGGTTAACCAGAATGCTTTCTTTCCCATAGTGTTACAAGGAACAGTAACAGAGAATTCTCCCTAGTAAAAGCCTTGATTGCTTCTGTTTTGGTCTGAAGGTGAAGCAAACTGTATTTCTGGCCATCAACTCCCAGGACCTCTGGAAATTTTAACACCATTCAGGTTGGAGTTCAAGTGGGAGGGAGAACTCATACTTTCCACGTCAGTTTTCAATTTCCAAGTATTGATAAAGAAAACATTTAACATTTCTTAATTCCTCTCTTGGTCCTCTGTAAGTTGACAATTTGGAGAAATATGCTTTCCCAAAATGGTAGCCAGTAACCAAGAGGAAAGTAAGAGCTGGGCTTTGATTAAATGTAAATATAATAAATAGCCCTGGCTGGTGTGGCTCAGTTGGTTGAGCGTCATCCCATGCACGGAAAAGTGGCCAGTTCGATTCCTCGTCAGGGCACATGCTGTTTGCAGGTTCAGTCCCCAGACGGAGTGTGACAGGAAGCAACCAATCTACCTTTGTCTCTCCCCCCGCTTCCTCTCTCTCTAAAATCAGTATTTAAATCTGGTAAACATAAAATTTTCAGAGTCACACTCACCAATACTTGAAGTCGAGGACAGTGTATAGAAAGTTGGATTAAGGTGCTATCTGTTATCTGAAAGAAACACATAAGCTTATTTTAGGTATAATTCCAAGAAAAAAAAACTCATGGCCCGTACCTCACTCTTGACTATACTTGTAATCTAGACTGATATCCTGATATCAATTCTCAAATAACAAAATCTTGAGGTTGATATCCCAATGGATACCTGAATCATTCTTTGAGAAACTAGGCTTGAACATATCTAGTATTCTCTAGTCTTCATCTTTGAGCAGATTGGTTGAAAACTGTTTTGTTTTTTAAATGAATGAAAATCTGTCTCCTCATAACTTCTACCCACTATACTTTGTTCTACCTCCTTAAAACCATCACAGAAAACAACAAGGAAGATACTGCTCCATGAAAAAAGATTAATGTTATCTTTTTGGGTGCCAGTTATCTTCCCAAAGGTGGCACAAAGGGGCTGCTGGAATCTGGGTTACCTACTAACATTAAGGAAGGAAAAACTCCTAAAAGGAAAAACAGTCTTTTATAATTATCTTAGGACAAAAAGTAAATCAGTGCTTCTTTTCAAATTCTTCCAAATCTGAGGTATTATATTATTCTAATACAGAATGTCAGGGGGTGGGGACTGGAGCAGACAGGTGTGTGCACATCACTCAGAAGGACTAATACTGGAAAGGACACTAAGCATGTATAAGAGATAAGCGGACAGAAACAAATTTCAGTTTAAGAAGTAATAGCTGCTAAGTAGTGTCGGATAACAAGTAATTTAGAAAAAATTGACCTCAATAGACCCAAGTATCTTCTTTATTTTGACCATTAATAAAATTCATTATTCTATCTTCTTTTTAGGAGTCTCCCATCAAAGTTTCTCCTCAATCAACTAATCTCAAAGCTCTTAAAATTGGTAAGAAAAGATATTGCTATTAAGGAAGTATCTGGTTACCTGCCTGAAGGACAGGGCTCCATACAGACTCAGGTCTCTAGGGCTAAGGGGTCCAGCGTCCAGTTAAGCTAAAAAGGGCAGGGCTATTTATCAGTGTGATGGGGCTTTAATTATTTACTAATATCAAAACCCTGTAGGTCTAAGGAAATATCTTATGGCTTGAATGGGCTTTCTTCCTTTCCAATGGCAACCTTACTGATGACATACATTTTCCCCTGAACACAGATACCATGAGTCCTCTGCTAGGTGTGCCTGGAGAGTCAGCAGTGGAGAGCCAGCAGTGCTGCCAGACACTGCGTTACACAGGGGAGGGAAGCCAATGTTCTCGTGTGCATGTTACATAAGTTTCTATTATATTGTACTTCTGAGTAAAAATCCACAATCTTACTTGAACACACTCTTCCAGGTCCATCTTTTCAAGCTCATGGCAATTCTATAAAACACAAAACCAAACATTACAATACAAATATTTAAAATATGGGGAAACTTTAAGGCCAGAAAACTAAGTGGTGTTCAATATCAATCTGCCTGAAAGCAAAGGTCCTTCCCCTTGTTCCATACATTGGTCAAAGACAGTTATAATTTTAAATACTATAATTATACAAGCTAGTAGCTGTGGCATGAGAACGCTCTGGAACATCAGCCACAGGGAAGTTCCCCCACACCCCACACACCCTTAGTTCTAATGCCATTCCACATCTCCATCCTTGCTCATTCTTCCAAAATAAAAATCCCAAACAAAACTTACATAGAACCTGGAGAAAATACTCACCCTGGCCAGAGTGGTAAAGCCTACATCCGTTAATTGAGAACACCTTGCCACTTCTAATATTCTGTTAAAAAAACCAAAGTGAAAGTAAAGTCCTTGGTCCCTGAAAACCACGTTTATTAAAACAGCAAGAATTTAAGAAAACAACCTCCTAGTCCCTAAGGACTACATAATATAATGACATTAATAGCTAAGCAAGTCTGTATAGAGATCTTGCTAATCATATTCATGAAGTCATCATAAAGTGGTCCTGTAAATACAACACTGCAGACTTATGCAATCAGAAGAATGTAAGAGAAGCTTGTAGTTAATGCCAAAATGCATTTAAAAGACTTCTCCACAGACAATAGAGTGCTGAAGGCTGGGGGGGAGGGGGGAGGGCAGGCTGAAGGGGGTTAATGGGGGGAAAGAGGGGACATATATAATACTTTCAACAATAAAGCATTATTTTAAAAAAGAAGAAAAGCAACGAACAAGCAAAATAATAATAATAATAATAATAATAAAATAAAATAAATGAAAAGGCTTTTGATGGCATATTGCTTGCACCCAGAGGACAGCCTGCTTCTAGAAAACAAGGGAAATGGACATGGTACTCTGTTAATCTGTTGCTAAAGAAAATTATTCTCTTTTCCTATTTTACATGTAGGCCCACTCAGATTTAGATAGATTTTTAAAATGTTATAAAAGGACTGGTTAATTACAGGCCTATCCCAAACATGAAATTCCATACTTATGAAAAAATAACCTTATGTTTCCTGGCTCCTCCCACATGTTCCCAGGGAGGCCAGTGGAGAGGGGAGCTGAGCTGGCAGCCACTGACCTATTCAGGAACTGCTACACAACAACCTAAATACCAACCACAGGACTGAGAAGTCAAACATAGCTTTTCTGTGAAAAGTTTGGTGGCATCTGCACTATGGTACCATAGAATATTTATGTTTGCTTACAAATTACTTACAGAAGTATAAGAAATCATTATCAAGTGACAATCTCTAGAGGGGGTGGAGGGAATCAATGGGGGGAAAAAGGGGGCAATATGTAATACTTTCAACAATAAAGATAAATTAGCTTGGCCAGTGTGGCTATGTGATTGAGTGTCGGCCTATAAAGCAGGAGGTCAAGGTTCGCTTCCAGGTCAGGGCATATGCCCAGTTGCGACTCGATCTCCAATAGGAGATGTACAGGAGGCAGCCGATCAATGATTCCCTCTCCCTTCCTTTCTGAAATCAATAAAAATATAAAAAAACAAAAATAAAAAAGATAAGAAAAGAGAAGTGAATGCTGTGTCTAATGGAACAACATGAACTGATTGAAGTATCACATCTGAGAGCCTTTCTGTTCTAACAATAAGATAAAACACGAAAGAGGAGGAAGCTGAAGGCCCCTCTCTTTAAAACAAAAAGGGACCAGGTAAGCCCCAGCTGATTTGGCTCAGTGGATAGAGCATCAGCCTGTGGACTGAAGGGTCCCAGGTTCAATTCCGGTCAAAGGCACATGCCCGGGTTGTGGGCTCGATCCCCAGTGAGGGGCGTGCAGGAGGCAGCTGATCAATGATTCTCTCTCATCATTGATGTTTCTATCTCTCTCTCCCTCTCTCTTCCTCTCTAAAATCAATAATTTTTTTTAAAAAGGGAATCCTATATAATAAAACCCTAATATACAAATCGACCGAATGGCGGAATGACAGGTCGCTATGATGTGCACTGATCACCAGGGGGCAGACTCTCAACACAGGAGCTGCCCCCGGGTGGTCAGTGCACTCCCATAGGGGGAGCACCACTCAGCCAGAAGCCGGGCTCAAGGCTGGCGAGTGCAGTGGCAGTGGCGGGAGCCTCTCCCACCTCCACGGCAGTCCTAAGGAGCAGCAAATGGAGTAGTAAGGAGCAGCGAGCAGGTGGGTGGTAAGGAGCAAGGGGTCACAAACTGCAAGAGGGATCCCGGGCCTAAGCTGGTAGTCGGACATCCCCCGAGGAGTCCTGGACTACGAGAGGGCACAGGCTGGGCTGAGGGACACCCCCCTGCCCCGCCTGCCCAGTGCACGAATTTCATGCACCGGACCTCTAGTGGGTAATATTTTTAGACAGGAGTTTGGCTACCTCCTTAGCTCCTGAATAGAATTCTACTCTAGGCTTCTGATATTACTTATTTTGACAAACAAGTCTATGATCTATTAAGGAATTTTGATACTGTAGCTAGATTTTCTTTCACTAATTACAGTCAGGCCCATGGCCAGATGATTACAAAAAAAGTTTAATAAATGATTATTCTATGTCAAACAAGTGGTTTCTGGAGCCAGACTGCCTGGGTTTGAATCCTTGCTCCTGCACTTACTCTAGCTGTGAGACCTTGAACAGGTTACTTGACCTCTCTGGGCTTCAGTTTTCTTCATCTATAATATGGAGATAATAACAGGGCTTATATGGTGTTTGATGATTAAGTAAATTAATATTTGTGAATCACTTACAACAATGGCTAATATGTCTAATATATAAATACAATGTTTTATTTTTTTTAAATGGTATATGGAGATTAAAACAGTGTGTTGTGTGCTCTTACAGAATCAACATGGGTTTGATACCATGTGCATGTCAATACAGCATTCTTAATAAATATTTAGCCAAAGAGGTGGAGCCATGAAAAAATAAGGCTTGCTCCAAAATACCATTAATAAGCATAAAGGAGGTTCTCCTATAGGGCTGTTTTTTCTTTTTAAATACTTTCTGCTATGTACCTAGCATCATTATTACAACATAAATGACCACAGGACAGGCCTTCAAAAAACTTTCTTCAGAAAGGAATTACAGATACTCCTTGCTTTGTGATGGGGTTATGTCCAGACAAACCCCTCAAAAGTAGACAATATTGTTAAGTCAAAAGTGCATTTAATACCCCTAACCTCCCAAACATCATAATTTTAGCCAAGCCTACATTACATGTGCTCAGAACACTTACATTAGCCTCCAGTTGGGCAAAATCATCTAACACAAGCTTATTTTATAAAATGTTGACTATCTCATGTAATTTATTATGTGTATCACCTTCCACCATCATAAAGTCAAAGAATCATAAGATGGCCCTGGCTGGTTTGGCTCAGTGGATAGAGCGTCGGCCTGCGGACTGAAGGGTCCCAGGTTCGATTCTGGTCAAGGGCATGTACCTTGGTTGCGGGCACGTCCCCGGTGGGGGGTGTGCAGGAGGCAGCTGATCAATGTTTCTCTCTCACTGATGTTTCTAACTCTCTATACCTCTCCCTTCCTCTCTGTAAAAAATCAATAAAAATATATTTAAAAAAAATCGTAAGTTGAACCATTGTAAGCAGGGGACCATCTTACATATGAAAGCATTAGTAAGAGAAAATGCCTCGTAATTTCTTTTCTCAAGTAATAAAACAAAGTGATTTTTTTTCTAGTATGGCTAGCAAGAAGTAAAAAATGGAGACTATTATCCGCTGGTTCAGGCCAATTACATGTAAATCCAATAAAGTATAAAGCAAGAGGGCATCTAAAAGGGTAGTGGCCCTGTGGTGTCTACCTTAAAAATTTCAAGGTTCCAAGTGAAGTAGTCCTCTGTTCTCTTCCCAATATTTTTAAGCTAAACAAGAAATGTTGCCCTGGCTGGGTAGCTCAATTGGTTAAGGTGTCATCCCGCTATGCCAAGGTTTCAGGTTTGATCCCCAGTCCGGGCACATACAAGAATGAACCAATGGCCGTGTATGGGTGGCTCACTTGGTTGGAGCGTCGTCCCGTATACCAAAAGTTTGCAGGATGGATTCCTGGTCAGGGTAGACACCTAGATTGCGGGTTTCATCCCCGGTTTTGTGTGTATAGGAGGTAACCAATCGAAGTTTCTCTCTCACATCGATGTTTCTCTCTATCTTCCTCTCTAAAATCAATAAACATATCCTTGGATGAGGATAAAAAAATAAAAATGAAAATAAAGAATCAATCAATAAATGCATAAATAAGTGGAACACAAATCTGTGGGTTTTTTTCTCTCTCTAAAACCCAATGCATTTTAAAAAAGAGAAGAAATTTTACCTAAGCCGTGGGCAGTTCTGACCCAGAGCATTCAGGATGGCATCCGTGATGTTGGAGCAGCCGGAGGCACAGAGGGACTGTAACTTATGGCACCCTCTACATATAGTAATGAGACCTTCATCTGTGATTTGCTAAAAAAACAAGAGCAAAAAATCCCCATAGATATTAGTAACTTTGCAGAAAAGGAAAAATGTCTCCTGTGAAAAGAAGTACCAAAAAGAACCTCCCAGTTTCTTTTGATTTAGTTTGCAAGAGAATCTGTGCTCATTTCGGGGGCAAGAAGCTATAAAGGGATTCTTTTAATCTAATCAGTTGGGAACAGCATGGGGAGTGTCATGGTGTACATTCAATTAAATGGTTTTAAAACCTAGAAAACCAATAAAAACGGCAGTATTTTAATAGTTTAAACATACTAACAAGTTCAAAATTGATACTAAATTACTAAAAACTTATTTTAAAAAACAAAACCACCCGTGGATGACAACTGCAGTCTCATATCAACCACAGATTCATTTATTTCTATATTTTTGTTTTCTAATAAAGAATATTCTAATTTATGGAAACAGTTGTGTCTAGCTCAAATATAATTTTGTAGGTTTCAAATTATTTTAAAATTAAAAAGAACAAAGATGTGTCCGGCCGGTGTTGCTCAGTGGTTGAGTGTTGACCTCTGACCCAGGAGGTTGTGGGTTGATTCCTGGTCAGGTACATGCCGGGGTCGTGGGCTCAGTCCCTGGTAAGGGGAGTGTAGGAGGCAGCCAATGGATGACTCTCTCTCATCATTGATGTCTCTATCCCTCTCTGCCTCTCCCTTTCTCTCTCTGAAATCAACAAAAATATATTAAAAAGAAAAAAAAAACCAGATGTTACACGGAAGCAGGGAACCGAGTTTGGAATCTCCGAGGGAATGTGGGGGAGGGTAGGTGGGTGGGAGGTAATCAACCAAGGACCTTGTATCTGCATGGCCCATGGACACAGATAATGAGGCAATGAGGGCCTGGGGCAGGGGGCAGAGTCGGGCTGGAGAAAAGGGGACATATGTAATACTTAACAAAAAAGAATTATTTAAAAAAAATCATGCCCAGCCAGAGTGGTTCTTAGTTCATAGGTCCATGCTCAACCACTGAGCCATGCTGGCCAAGCCTTTTTAATATATTTTTTTAATTGAATTTATCGAGGTGACATTAGTTTATAAATTGTTTTTAATGTTTTGAAGTCTTTAAGAAATTACAGAGGAAGGAGAGGAGAAAAGTAAGTCATATTACCATTACTTTGCATTTTAGAAAGTAAAATTTACTAAAATTCTATGTTTTTAAATTAGTCAAGAAAAAGAGAATGGATCAAGAATGTACTTTTGGCCGAAACCGGTTTGGCTCAGTGGATAGAGTGTCGGCTTGCGGACTGAGGGGTCCCGGGTTCGATTCCGGTCGGGGGCGTGTGCCTGGGTTGCGGGCACATCCCCAGTGGGAGATGTGCAGGAGGCGGCTGATCAATGTTTCTCTCTCATCGATGTTTCTGACTCTCTGTCTCTCTCCCTTCCTCTCTGTAAAAAAATCAATAAAATATATTAAAAAAAGAAAAAAAAAAAAGAATGTACTTTTGTCACTTCAATTTGGGCAGGAACATGAAGTCTCATGAATATTAAAGCATCACATGGAAGGAATGATGAAGGAGTAACTCATGTCCTAATATATGGGGGAAGGGAAACAGTAAAATAAATACATGATAGAACTGGTTCTTTATGCTTCTCAACTGTGTTTTTTGCCTGCTGGAAGGGTAAAGGAAATGAAACTACAATGGTAAATGGTAGGTATGGTATATGTGTATGTACAAATGTATATGCAACATATATATACAAATATATACAGAATGTATGCGTGTATATGCATATAAAAATCTGAAGACGCTCAAGAACAGTTTTTTCCTATCATTTTAAGATGATGGTTTCATGTTTACCATAGTTAGATAAGCTCTTTCTCTCAGGTCAGTTTCATGAATAAAATTAGGCAAATCTGGTAATGAGCAGCTATGGCAATCGAATTAAAAGGAAGGGGTGGTCAGAATGGAAAAGAATGTCATTTCTTTACCTCAGTCCCCAGAAGCCTCTTAAGCAGAAGCCTCCTAAGCAGAAGCACCACCCCTAAGGGCTGAAGGGCAAGTTGCTGAAATTGTACAAAATGTGACAGTTTTAAACTAAAATATCATCTTTAAACTAAGCAGCCACTATGCTCTCAAGTTTTAGGTGATTAAACAAGAAGGGGAGAGTATAATAATCAAAAGGTCTAGTAAAAACAAGGAAAACCCTCATCAACTTTTTTTCATTGCTAAGAGAGGCTCTCATTCCAAAGCAACACACACATGTACTTTCCAAGGCAAGAGAGAAAAGCTAAAGGTGCATTGCCAATGTTCCAGGATACGGAAGTTTCAGCAAATTCTTCAAGTAAAATTGAGGATTTTGGGATAGAAACAAAAAAGTTGATAGTCTAAAGCAGGGGTGGGCAAACTTTTTGACTCGAGGGCCACAATGGGTTCTTAAACTGGACCGGAGGGCCGGAACAAAAGCATGGATGGAGTGTTTGTGTGAACTAATATAAATTCAAAGTAAACATCATTACATAAAAGGGTACGGTCTTTTTTTTTTTTTTTTTAGTTTTATTCATTTCAAACGGGCTGGATCCGGCCCGCGGGCCGTAGTTTGCCCACGGCTGGTCTAAAGAAACATATGTGAACTGCAAATACTATTCGAGTATAATTTAAAGGGCACATTTTGCTTGCCATCTGTTTAGATCAGTGGTTCCCAATAGATCTGACTTACTGATAGATCTTAATCAATGGGACTGCGATGAACTTATCAAAAATATTTTAAATACTGAAGCTTGTGAATGATTTCATTCTATATAGTAGAGTAGTCTTATATAGAAAAGAAAGGGAGGAAGTTATAGGTTAGCCTATTTAGAATTTGGAATTCTGAATAAACTACCCATTTATCCATGTCAAAGCCCCTGGGAGAGCCCAGCCAATGTGGCTCAGTGGTGGAGCGTCGACCCATGAACCAAGAGGGTACTGGAACACTTTCCCAGTCAGGGCACATGCCCAGGCTGAAAGTTCGATCCCCAATAGGGGGCAATCAATCGATATTTCGCATCGATATTTCTATGTCTCTCTCTCCCTCTCCCTCTAAAATCAATAAAAACATATTAAAAAAATATATTTTTAAAAAGGCCCTGGACTATCGTTAAGCAAGTAAAGAATCATCTGACTACTGTGTCCCCTGGGTTAAAGTGGAAAAACTACTGGCCTTGATGACTGAAACTATTACAGTAATAACACAGAAGTCAATTAGTAATACAGAAGAGCTGTAGGAAGGACAGCTTACCAAGCAGGTCTGCAAGTTCAAAGTCACCAGCTCAGGACAGTGTGCACCTATGTACTTGAGAGCTTCATCTTCTAGCTAGAAAGATTAAAAAGAGAGAAAAAATAATTCAAAGGATAAAAGTTTAAGAGAGTACACATTCATCAATATATTTTAAATATAGCCAACCAAGTTCCACTGTTCAAAGGAACAATGAACCATGGTCACATAAAGATGTAATTTATATGATCAGTACATTTTATTTTTTTATCAGTTCTTATCATATAGAATTCTTATTATCATGAAATCAAGAAAAAAATAAACATTGCCTCATGTTTGTGGGTTTTTCTTCTGATAAATATGGTTTACAGCATTTTGCTGAGCATTTATGAACCTAAAAGAATTTTCACATTTCTACAATCCCTGTATTTTTGGGAGCAGGAGCTAAGAAAGGAATCCACAGTTTATCTGCTGCTGAAAGATGAGTGCTATGAGTACAGTGCTGAGAACAGATGGCAAGTAATTGATTGTAATGATGCATTCCAATCAATATTTTTTAGGATTCCGTAAATAACCAGAAGCGCAAGCTGTTGTTTGAAGGTAGTCATACTTCCAAAGCTCTGTTTCAAACAATGGAACATCTCCCATCGTGGTGAAAAAAAATGAGGGCATTTTAAATGGAATTCAAGGAATGGTTTGAGTAATCATTAAAAAAATAAGGTAATGAGAGTCAGTCACTTCTAAACCCACTCTTGATTATTCCCATGCCAATGCCTTCCAGTAATGACAAAATATGTTGAATTTGTAATGTGACTGGCAGGAAATAAGCATCAACACTATAAAATGTAGGTTGCTGTATACTTGGTACATTTAAGAAAAGCTTCTGGTGGTTTAAAAACTAGTGAAAATTGTCAAGATGGTCTTCCTTGCCTATTTAGTTCAAGGTCTCAGGCAGTAACAATACGCAAGTTTTCTTTTCAGATTAAATTGCATGAAATCCTTCCTGCCTATGGTGCTTTCTCAGTATGATTTTTGTCTCCCCAGTCTGCCTCCCCTCAAAACAAAAATTTATCTTTGGTCAGATGTTCCTTCTTCTTCTTTTCTCTCTCTCTTTTTTTTTACTCTAAGGAAAACAGTAATTTTTGGTAAATATGTCTTTGGTCAGTAACACAAAACTGTAATTACATATTCTTTAAGTTTCTCTATCATTCACAAGCACTACATAGAGTATTACCTGTGTGCAGCCTTTTAAGAATAAGGCTTTGAGACCCCCACAGCCTCTCACTAGTGCTTGGATGCCATCCTTGGTTACTTGGTCACACCAGGAAATGTTCAATTGCTCCAACAGTGGACATCCCTCACTTGGTTAAAAGAAAATGAAACAAACATATGACTAAATCCAATTCCAAAGGCACCAAAAGTCTCATTTTATTGGCCCTTTAGTTGGGAAATGGATAAGCCCCATGATCTTCCAAGAATATACATATTTACTTAACATAGATTTAGAACACCGGCAATCTCATAATCGCAAAAGTGGGTTTATCGATGTCTGTGGTGTTCGTATGGAACTCTATCACTAGGAGGGCTAGCTCAAATCCAGCTTAGCTAACAAACACCAAGCACAGTATTATTTCCAGATATATTAGATTTTAACGGAAGTTTATACTTTTCAAGTTATATTCTTTTTGTACTTATCACACATTTATAAGTTCCCTAGATAGGAAACAAAAATTAAGTGACTTGTTCAAGTTGAGCAAGTAGTTAATAAAGTTTAGAGTCAAACTCAGATTCTCCATCAAATAATTCTATTACTTATCAAAGTACTAATGAGGACATTTAAACTTTTACTTAAGAAATTACAGTGGATCTATAAATATTCCTTATCTGGGAAGCATCTAGAGTACTATTTCTATAGGCTGAATTTAAAATATATTGCATTTGATCTCTGGCTTCTATAAAATACTAGCTTTATCTTTGAACTTTGATTTCATATATGATCTATGGAAGAATCCCAAGCTCTATGACATTCTTTGGAAAATATTGATTTAACTGTTTTATAAAATAAAGCCAGGGGATCTTGGTTCAAGCCCATTCTTCAACATTAATAGTGTGACTTCAAGCAAGTCACTTCAGGAAGCCTGCCTGAATCTCTTTTAACCAAGATTAGACACAGGCACGTTTATGTTTTCCCCTAACTGCTGACCGTACTTCTATCACAGCACTGTATTGCTTCTATTACCACACTGTAACATGATGATATGTTTAGTGTTTTTTCTCCCACTAGACTCTGAGAAACTTAAGGGCAGCAACAATATCTTATTCAGTTACATGCCACGGTTGAATCACATTACCTGGTATTCAAAAAAGTTTTAGATTTTCTGTCTGTAAAGTAGACACTATCTATATCTACCTCACAAGGTTATCTACCGCACAAGGTTTTGAAATAAACGAGATCATTTATGTTAATATTTTGTAAACTCTAAATGTTATTATTTTATGCTATTATCCTACACAGCAAACAGCCTTAGATACATATGTGCTTAATATTCATAAGGAAGGTCTAGGAGCCACATTTTTAGATTACTTATACTCTACTTAACTAAATCTTTTAGTAGATTAATTCTTATTATTCATAAATGTAACCAATATATAGGACCATAAAAGGCTGATAAAAAATAAAGTTACAAAGAGAATGGGCATCTCACCTTCCTTTTAAGATACATTTTCTGTAATGTATTTTTTTAAAAATACAATACCATTAAAACAATAACTTATTAAGTGCTTACTATATGCTAAGCAATTTATATATATTAAGTTAAAACACATGAAACTGTCATTTTTATAAGACAAAAGCTGCTGGAATATTGACAACTTTATATGGTTTGGCTTAATGTTATCAAATAATGATAATACGGTTTAATCCTAGTAACAAACCTGAAATGACAAGGAAAAACTCACAAGGACTACATTTGTTCAAGGTACCTGATTAATGACCTAACTCCAGAGCACTGCTTTAATCACTAAGTGACATTCTGTGTCATTTTTGGGGAAGAGGGGAGGAAGCCTCCATAAAAACAACTAATCATTCATGTATAAATAAGCCCTACTTACCTCTAGTCATTTCACCTGTCCTATAATTTGGGCAAATGGTAAAAGATCTATTCTGAACTGTTGTACATATCCATAAAACACAGTTTCCTTCAATTTCAACTTTATGTCAGTTATTATTTTTTTAAATAAGTTTTTGTTCTGATTGTTGGACAATCTTATCTTAAGAAATTTACCTCAGAGCTTTTAGAGACATGTTTGTTATTGATGTACAGGAAGCCAAGTCAAGGTGCCTGAGTTTGGAACAGAACTTGCTAAGGCTAGTACATGTACTGAAAAATGGAAAAAAGAGAAAATAATAAACAAACAAATAATAACACATCCTTACTATATCATACACGATTTTCATTAAATACATGTACATACTTAAGAACTGTAAAATTTCCATACCCCCAATAAAAGCAGCTATCAATCCTGGAACCTTTCATGTTGAGGAAGAAAACCAGTGGCCTTTATAAAGGATAAAAAAGGCTGTGATGTGTATGAGAATTTGCATGAGGGGAAGATGGTGCTTTATTCACATTTGGAAATATTAATAGCTACTAAAAGCAAACTGCATATGTGCTGATAAATGCACTTTGCAAATTCAGGAACATCAGAAAGCTACTACCTGCTAGCAAGAGGGGAGACATGAAGACTGAAAGCTCTGTCTCTGCTAACCTCTTGCACGGCAGTAATATAATAATTGAATTTTTGCAAGAAATACAGAGGATGGACCAGTGCTGGGCTGAAACAAGTTATGTAACATTACTTCCTACTTTATGAATTTCTTAGAGGCTCTTTTTACAGTGGTCAAGGCCTCAGTTTAATTTTTTTAATTTATGAAAAATTTCAAATATACACAAGAATGAATATCAGAGAAAGCACATGTACCATCATTATGCTTCTACATTTATCAATATTCTATTTCTATTTCACCCATTTCTCTCCTTTTTTTGTTCCAGTATTTTAAAGCAAATCCCAGACATATTTCACCTGTAAATATTTCAGGACATATTTTTAATAGATAAGGGCTTTAATTCCTTAATATCTGATATCACTATATTTAATTTTCCCCAATTCTCTCATAAATGCTTTTGTCAAGTTGATTTGATCAAATAAGAACCATACATTCTATTTGGCAGATATGTTTCTTAGGTTTTTGTGTGGACCTATACTTCCATTTCTTCTGGCTAGATGCCTAGCTAGATGCCTAGGAGAATTGCTAGGTCCTATACTAAGTTTGACTTTTTAAGAAGTTGCTAAACTGCTTTCTAAAGCGGCTGTACACCAGCAACCTATGAAGGCCCGTTTCTCCACATCTTTGCCAAATACTTGGTATTGGTCCCCGCCCCCCCTGCTTTTTTATTATAGCCATTTTAGTGGGTATGGAATATAATCTTCTATTGGGCTTTTATTTTGTAATTCTGTAATGAACGGACTGCATTGGTCAGAATCTCCAAAAGAATGTTAAATAGAAATGGCAAGAGTTAACATCCTGGCTTCTGACCTTAGGGCAGTGATGGCGAACCTATGACACACGTGTCAGAGGTGACAGGCGAACTCATTTCTTGGGTTGATTTTTCTTTGTTAGATGGCATTTAAATATATAAAATAAATATCAAAAATATAAATCTTTGTTTTACTATGGTTGCAAATATAAAAAAATTTCTATATGTGACACGGCACCAGAGTTAAGTTAGGGTTTTTCAAAATGCTGACACGCCGAGCTCAAAAGGTTCGCCATCACTGCCTTAGGGTGAAGCATTCAGTGTTTCACCATTAAGTATGATGGCTAGCAGTAAGTTTTTCATGGACACCTTTGACCAGATTGAGGGAATGCCCTTCTATTCCTAGTTTGTTGAAAATTTTTATCATGAATGGATGCTGGATTTTGTCATGTGCTTTCTTATCTAATGATGTACTAGTTATCTATTGTTGTATAAGAGATTGCCCCAAAGTAAGAAGCTTACAACAACAAACACTTATTATCTCACAGAGTTTGTGGGCCAGGAATACCTGCACAGGCAGTTTAGCAGGGTGCCTCTGACTCAGGGTCTCTCACAAGACTGTAATCAAGGGATTGGCCACAGTTGTAGTCATCTCAAAGATTAACTGAGTACAGATTCCCTTCCAAGCTCATTTAAGCAGCTTTTGGCAGACCTCGGAAGATCCAACTGGAGGTTCACTCATTTGGTTTTGGTAGGCTTTAGGTCTTCACTGGCTCTTGGCCAGAGACCTCACTTCTTAGCCGCAAGGGCCTCTCCACAGAACTACTCAAAACAGGGCAACTTGCCCTGCTCCCCCCGCAAGTCAGAGCCCTGAGAAAAAGTAGAGCAAGACAGAAGTCACAATCTTTTTGTAACCTAACCTCCAAAGTGACACCCAATCTCTTTTGCTGTTTTCTATTGTTAGAAATGAGACCTTAATTAGGTCCAGTGCATGCAGGGGACCTTCACAAGGGTGTGAATACTAGGGAGGTAGGAATTACTTGGGGGCCTTTTTAGAGGCTGCCTATCACACTGGATGATCATGTGGCTTTTGTTCTTTTTTTCTAGAGGACAGTATATCTCATCAGTTACCTACTGTTATATAGTCCAAAGTCAAGAATTGTTCTGACATTTTTAAATGTCAGAGAGAGTAAAGGAGAAAGAGAAACATGGATTGGTTGCCTCCCCGTAAGTACCCTGACAGGGATTTAACCCAGACCTGGATATGTGCCCTGACCAGGAATTGAACTGCCACCTTTCAGTGTATGGGAGGACACTCCAATCAACTGAGCCACACTGGCCAGGGCAAGTCACCCTGGCTTTGAACTATGTCTGAGCATCTGTGCTTTGTCTCAGTTTATTTTGTTCATCTCTTAAGGTGTCCAAAGCTTCATTATTTTATATGAATTTGGCTTAAGAAAGGTTTCCTAGGGACACTTTCAGATAGCAGGGGAAATCTGTATACGTATTTAAAGCTATACACTTTTCCCTAAGCACTTCACTGCCTTTGGTGCATTTTACAAGTCTCAATGTTGTGTCTTCATTATCACACAGCAAAACATATTTTCTAGTTTCCTTTGTAATTTATTCCTTGATCCATAGGTTATTCAGAAGGTGGTATTTAATTTTTACATTATTTAGATACTAGAGGCCCGATGCACGAAATTCGTGCAAGAGTAGGCCTTCCTTCCCCCAGCTGCTGGCACCAGCTTCCCTCGCAGCCCTGGCTTCATCTGGAAGGTCTTCCGGAAGGACATCCAGTCTAATTAGCATATTACACTTTTATTATTATAGACGTGTTGTTGATTTCTACTTAAATATTGTTGATGCTATAGAACACATTCAATAGGATTTCAATTCTTCTAAATTTATTGAAATTTGTTTTATGGCCCATTACTTGGTGTGTATTATGGAGTATTCCAAGTGCACTTGAAAAGCTTATTCTGGTGCTTTTTGGTATGGCATTCTATAAATGTCAATTAGGACAAGTTCGGGGGGGGGGGGGCGCAATAAAATTTATATATAAAAAAAAGGACAAGTTCACTGATAGTGTTGCTCAAGTGTTCTATAATTTTACTGGTTTTGATATACAAATTTAATCATTTACTGAAAGATGATGGCACCACTTAGTATCTTTTGCATCCACTCTTCTTCCTGAAGTTTACATCATCAGCTGATATTAATAACCACTTCAACGTTCCTGTGACTAGTGTTTGTAATAGTATATCTTTTCCAATCCTTTTAATCTCTATATTATCTTTAAGTTTTCCTTAAAAATTTTTAGCATATTTGTAACTGCTATTTTCAAACTCTTTATTGTTCAATTTTATAATCTCTGTCATTTCTGGGTCTGTTTCTATTGGCTGGTTTTTCTTTCTGACTCTTCTTCTAGTATCATTTCCTGCTTCTTTGTGTGTTGTAATTTTTGACCGAATCTGAAAATTCTGTATGTGTGGGAGGGTTGTTTTCCCCAGGGAGACCACAGAAGGAATAGAAAGAACAGACCCAGCCTTTAACTTTTAGAAATGCATACTTATTGATTAAATAATATAATGTCTAAGATGTTTTTCAAAAGAAGATAAATGAGGGGGTAAGGTGACACAAGACTAGCCATTAAGTAATAAATTCTCAATTATCAATTTGAAGATGGCTGATGGGTTCAATTTTGTCTACTTTGGCATATGCTTAAAATGTGTTCTAAGAAGTCAAAAGTCAGAAGTAGTAATTTCTCTCTGGTGGTTATAGCTTCAATTTGGTATGGCTGGGTTCATGTGTTTTGTTTTTGATTGTTAGGGACTGCTTTGATTTTAGCTTAATTCATGTTTTAATTATGTAGAACATTTACATGGCTATTAAAGTATAAAACATGATACTTCAGAAGTCTCTTTCATTCCTGTCTCTTGGTGTTCTCTCTCCCACATAGGTAACCATTTTTATTAGTTTTTGATTACCTTTCCATTGCTTCTTCTAGAAAATAAGTATGAATATATATTTGTATTATATCCCCTGGCCCTACAAAAGGTATCTTATTATACAAATTCTTCTGGAGCTTGCTTTTTTAACAGTATGTTCTGTCAATCACTCCAGTGTACTATAGAAAGATTCTCCTCATTCCTGGTTTTTTTGTTTGTTTGTTAATCCTCACCCAATGATATTTTCCCATTGATTTTTAGAGAGTGGAAGGGCGAGGGAGAGACAGAGAGAAACATTGATGTGAGAGAGACACATCTATTGGTTGCCTCCTGCACGCACCCAACCAGGGCCAGGGAACCTGCAACCAAGGTACATGTCCTTGACTGGAATCAAACCCAGGACTCTTCAGTCTCCAGGCCGACACTTTATCCATTGAGCCAAACCGGCTAGGGTTCATTCCTTTTTTTTAACCAGATGTCTACTAATAGACATTTGGATTGTTTTCTGTCATTTGCTATTAAGAATAATGCAGTAGTGCCCAGCTGGTGTGGCTCAGTGATTGAGCGTCGACCTATGAACCAGGAGGTCACGGGTTCGATCCCTAGTAGGGAGTGTGTGAGAGGCAGCCAATCAATGTTTCTCTCTCACCGATGTTTCTATCTCTCGTTTCCTCTCTCTAAAAATAAAAACATTAAAAAAATAATGCAGTATTTGCTATTACAAACAGTAAAAATGAATAGCTTTGTACATAAATCGTATTAGATTTTTGCCAGTGTATCTTTGGTATATAAATTCCTAGAAAAATGTGTAAATTATATGTCACTTTTTAGATACCAAGTGGTCAAATTCTTAATCTCTATTACATTAAGTATTCAAGTGGTCAAATTCTTAATCTCTATTACATTAAGTATTCAAAGGAAAAAATAAACAGGTAATTTATCTAAAGTAAATGTTGGGCTACTGGTATAAAGTAATGGTTGGAGGAGGGGTTAGTAAATTGTCTCTCCTATTAAAGATTTCCAAATCAATCCATAGGAGTAATACCTGTTAATAAGCATAGTCCTTGTCTTTCAAATACTTTCTATGTTAAAAGTGAACAATGTTGTGACCTCAAAGAAAGAAATAAAATAAATAATGTTCCCCCGTGCTTGGAGTGTCATCCACTTTCCTTCATTCAAGCAATTCTAAAAATATCTCTTTTATGAGGACTTTTTGAACAGGAAAATTCAGTGAATAATTCTGGCCCTTTGCTGTGAAAACGTAATTCGCCAATGGTTTCATTTCACCTCACAATAGGCAACAACTTCCCTATCTAATATGTAAATGTTATTTGATACATGTTATTACCAATAGATATTCTTGAGCTATAAAAATGTTTACCTTTGATGTCTATTGTGTCTGTGATGATAAACTCTCAAGGATGAAGGATCAGAATTTATTTCTTTTATATTATGACCAATACAAACACAGTACATTCAAAGTCATTTAATCAATACTCTCAATATTGATTATCACAATGTTTAGTCCCAGGTGTAAGATTTTACATGTTTTTATAAAATTATCTGTTTACCATGTCTTCTGAATGACAGCCACTAGTATCTTCTTGAAATATAAGTTGTCCTAGTAATTTATATCATTATTATCCCTATTGCATATTCAATGATTACTGTTTTTAAGTTTCACTTAAAAGATCAAGATAGAATTTGCACCAGATTCCAAAATAAATGCCTTATTTCATTGCTACTTTAATGTTACTTTTTCCTTTTAAAATATCTTTCTTTTATAATACCAAAATGAAATTTGCTAAATGTACTTAGTAGCATGCATTTAAAGCCTCTATAGGCAAGACACAAATGGCTATGATTTACCCTTCTAAAACACAAAATACTTACGCGTCTGTAGTCTTTGTACACCCATTTAAATTTAGTACTTCAATGTTCCTACAGTTTTGTGCAAACGTCCTTCACAGGAAAAAAAACAAAAGGTTTGAAATGAAACAGGCACAATTCTGGTATTTAAAAAGTAATAAAGGAGCCGTAACCGGTTTGGCTCAGAGGATAGAGCGTCGGCCTGCGAACTGAAGGGTCCCAGGTTCGATTCCGGTCAAGGGCATGTACCTTGGTTGTGGGCATATCCCCAGTAGGGGGTGTGCAGGAAGTAGCTGATCGATGTTTCTCTCTCATCGATGTTTCTAACTCTCTATCCCTCTCCCTTCCTCTCTGTAAAAAAAATCAATAAAATATATTTAAAAAAAATAAAAAGTAATAAAAGATACATATTGTAGGGAGTGGCTAGAGGGTTAAGCCTTGGACTGACCTACTGGCAAAGCCACAAACAAGTCCCAGCTTAGAGGGCACAGCCCTCTTAGAATAATTAGGCTTGACCTTATGAGCTCCCTAGATCTTACCTGGATAGCTAATGGGCTGAGGGAGATGCAGCAAGTGCTGCCAAAACAAGTGAAACTCACAAGAACATTGTAACTATGGTGACCACTACCTTGTTTACCTCTGGCTATAAAATAAAGGCTCAGCTTGCTGTCTGGGTCTCTCTCTATGGCCTCAGCCAGGCACAGGAAGATCTAGACCAGTGGTTCTCAACCTTCCTAATGCCGAGACCCTTTAATGCAGTTCCTTGTGTTGTAGTGACTCCCAACCATAAAATTATTTTCGTTGCTACTTCATAACTGTAATTTTGCTACTGTTATGAATTGTAATGTAAATATCTGATATGCAGGATGTATTTTCATAGTTACAAGTTGAACATAATTAAAGCATAGTGATTAATCACAAAAACAATATGTAATTATATATGTTTTCCGATGGTCTTAGGCGACCCCTGTGAAAGGGTCGTTCGACCCCCAAAGGGGTCACGACCCACAGTTTGAGAACCGCTGACCTAGACTCAGCTTATTCTCTGTCTTTTCTACATCCTTCGCCGCGCCCCCCTCAGGCTCGCCGAACCCTTGGCTGTGCTGACACGGCACAATATATGTGTATGTGTATGTGTATGTGTGTGTGTGTGTGTGTATGTGTGTGTGTGTATATATATGTATATATATGTACGTATATATATTATTGGTAATATTGAATATTGGTACAAAAGTAGTTCACAATCACAAATAAATTAATTTTCAACCATAAACACTTTTTTTGCGGGTGCAGAGGGTTAAACCTCACCTGAGGATATTTTTCTATTGATTTCTTAGAAAGAGTGGAAGGGAGGGGGAAACACAGAGAGAGAGAAACATTGATATGAAAGAGACACACTGGTTGTCTCCTATGAGCACCCCAACTAGGGCCATCCGGGAATCAATCCTAAACCAAGGTATGTGCCCTTGACCAGAATCGAACCCCATGACCCTTCAGTCCGAGGGCTGACATTCTATCCACTAAGCCAAACCAGCTTGGGCTCAACCACAAACTTTTAACATTGATCTTTTTGTCAACCAAGGTTAAAATTACCTTAACTTTGAGAAAACAAACAAAAAAACCCAAAATTTACTCAAGGCTTCAAAACAACTATTTATGATATGGGGAATTTGGCTTTTTTGGAGGGGGCACTAGTTCTTGTTTTATTCTCAAAACCCTATATCCCACTACTGGATATCTTTGTGCTATAAGCAATGTATGTGTTTCTGAGTTCAGAATAGCTTAAAGAAAGCAGTAACTTTCTTTATAAAAAGCTTAAAACCATTTTAACCTTTTCTAGATGAGATGGTGCTTTCTTTACTTCAGTTATGGAAGACCAGTTAATCAATAGTTATGTTCTTACCTTAATGCATTGTCTCCTACTCCAAGACACCCACGAAGACTTAACTTTCGTAAAAAGCCCCCACATCTTTTTGAAATATTCTCCACTACTCGGCCCTGTAAAATATAGACAGGTAAACAAAAGATAAGTCATCACATTGATTTGGAAAAGAATACATACTCATTTAAAATAATTTATAAACATAAAGAAGAGGCTTCTATTCATTTTAAAGACTGAGTTATTAATGCAATAGGAAAATTTCAACTTCCTGTGAAAAAGCTTCCCTGATTATCGCATCTACTTGAAACATGCCTAAACAAACTCCATATAGCTATTTACTTTACACAATTTGTAAGATACTCTCTATTTGAGGAAACGGTACTCTATAGTTCTCTTATGCCTATATTAAGGTATATGTCTATGTAAGGTCTTATGTGTATACTAGAGGCCCGGTTCAAAAAATTCACATATGGGTAGGGTCCCTAGGCCTGGTCAGCGATAAGGGCCAATTGGGGCCTTCTGGCTGCCAGCCAGGGCCTTCCTTTGTTCTGCACCGCCCCCTGGTGGTCAGCGCATGTCATAGTGAGTGATAGAATTCCCGGTTTCCCAGTCGAGCTCCCGTGGGGACACTTTGCATATTAGCCTTTTATATATATACTAGAGGCCAGGTGCACAAAAATTTGTGCACTGGGGGGGGGGGGGGGTCCCCTCAGGCTGGGCTGTGCCCTCTCGCAGTCTGGGACCCCTTGGGGGAAGACCCCCTGCTGGGTTAGGCCCGCTCCCTGGGGGGATTGGGCCTAAGCTGGGAATCAGAAATCCCTCTGGGAGCCCAGGGAGCCCTCGGGGGATGTCTACTTGCCAGCGGGGGAGG
>NW_005871377.1:349268-383736 GCF_000147115.1 Myotis lucifugus
CAGAGTAAGCCAGGCGCTATTGGATCTCTTCTCCATTCGTGCCGTAGCTAATAGTTACTGAGCACCTACCATGTCCCCAACTCTGCTCTGTTCAGGGGGGTGGGCGCCAGCTGTTCTCCCAGGTTCAGGACGGAGAAGGTAGGCGGTTGGTTCTATCTCTGCAGAATGTCTAGCTGCCCCCAGGGCAGGTTTTGGAGCTGTGCTGGCCAGGAGCCATTTCTGGGAGGAGGGGGAGGTCTGGAGGAGAGCTTGGCGGGTGCCGTGAGACACAGAGAGACTGTTCATGAGCACACCCAAGATAACACTGAAGAAAGCTCTGAGCCTTTCAGTGTGGGAAGGCAGAGGCGAGCAGCCTACGCAACAAAGGTGATTAGTCTGGTGTGATCATGGGGACACACACACTGGGGACAGTAGCCTTCAACTCAAAGTGGGGTCTCTCCGCCCTGGCACTGTTGACCTTTTTATGTGACTCACACTTTAGAATACATGACATGAAGAAAACAAATGTTGATTAAAATGAAATAAAAGAGAGAGAAGGAGAAGCTGAAATTGTCTTAGCTACTTATTCCATAACTAGAGGCCCGGTGCACAAAAATTTGTGCACTCGGGGGCGGGGGGGTCCCTCAGCTGGCCTGTGCCCTCTCGCAGTCTGGGACCCCTTGGGGGATGACCACCTGCTGGCTTAGGCCCGCTCCCTGGGGGGATTGGGCCTAAGCTGGAAATCAGACATCCCTCTGGCAGCCCAGGAGCCCTCGGGGGATGTCTACTTGCCAGCGGGGAGGAGGCCTAAGCTGCAGTCGGACATCCTTAGCGCTGCTGAGGAGTCGGGAGAGGCTCCCACCACCACCACTGTACTGGCAGCCGTCAGCCTGGCTTGTGGCTGAGCAGAGCTCCCCCTGTGGGAGCTCACTGACCACCAGGGGGCAGCTCCGGCATTGAGCATCTGTCCCCTGGTGGTCAGTGTGTGTCATAGTGACCAGTCATTCCCAGTCGTTCTGCTGTTAGGGTCAATTTGCATATTACCCTTTTATTATATAGGAGTGCCTGGCCAGCCTGGGTGAGGGGCTGATGGCTGTTTGCAGGCTGGCCACAAACCCCAGCCACCCAAGCTCCCAGTGGAGGCTGGCTGGAAGCAGGTATCTGAGATTTATTTGTCTTCTATAATTGAAACTTTGTTGCATGAGCGGAGGCCTCAGCCAGCTCAGGGCTGGCAGGAAGCTTGGCTTCCTCCATAGCCCGAGCAACCAAGCCCTCCCGCTTGCTCCAGCTCCATGGCTGCTGGCCGCCATCTTGGTTGGGTTAATTTGCATATAGTCGATCTGATTGGCTGGTGGGTGTGGCTTAGGGCGTAGCGAAGGTATGGTCAATTAGCATCCTTGTCTTTTATTAGTGTAAATAAATAAATAAATAAGCAAGCAAGCAAGCTAGTGGCCCGGTGCACGAAATTCGTGCATGGGGGTGGGGGAGGGGTCCCTCAGGCCAGCCTCCACCCTCTCGCAATCCTAATCCGGGACTACTGGCTCCTAACCACTTGCCTCCCTGCCTGCCTGCCTGCCTGATCGCCCCTAACTGCCTCTGCCTCTGCCCCCGCCACTGTGGCTTTGTCAGGAAGGACGTCTGGAAGTTCGTTCAGCTGTCCGGTCTAATTAGCTTTTATTATTATAGATTAAGGTAGACTGCCCAACTGCCCTTCTAATTAAACTGCAGCCACTGAAAGATATTAACTCTATTATTTCTGTATTCTTTCTAAAGTGCTTCCTATAGTATTATAATTACAGCAGAGACTCAATGAACACCTAACAAAAGCTTGCTGAATGATTGTGTGGGCCATGTTGCTTTAAACAGTCACTTCCATTAGATTAAATAATGGTGAAAAACAAAAATACAGTTTAATGTCAATGGATAGTATTTTAAAGGCACCTTTAAAGATAAGGGAAAGTTCATGTGAGGCTTTTTAAAAAAATCCTTACATGGATCTTCAAGATAATTAAGTTCCAGTGAAATTTATTTAATTCTTATAATACAATGAGGACTCTTATTATTTCCACTCTTTTGATGAGAAAACCAAGGACCACAGAGCTCAAATTGAGGTTAAAATAATTTCAGTTTAAGCTATTATGCTTCTCCATTTTAGAAATAATAAACAATACTAAGAGATAAAATATGGGAGAAAAGGGGGGGGGTGGAGAATCTCTCTCCAACAAAATAATTCAATAAATGACTTTGACTTTATTCTTTTTTTCATTCTCCACAAAACTATCTATAATCTTTCCAAGAACCAAAACGCCCATCTCAAGAAGAATTTATGCAAATATCATACCTCAACAAGTTAACTGATTCTTCAATAAATATAAAAAGACTTCCTTAAAATGAGTAAATACAGGCTCATATTTTCACCACAAAACTTTTTAAAAATTGCTTTTTCCTATTAGTACAAATAGTATTATTTCAATTAAATAATTCTGTTCATTCTCAAAGACTCAAAGAATAAGTTCTTGGGAACATTACAGGCTCCCATGAAGTTCATATGCACCAAAATTAATACTTTGTCTCTCCAGGGAAAGAAGATTTATTTGGTTGCACTAATCTGTTCCATGCTGTAATTACATCTTAACAAGAGAAATGGGGCCACACACCACATAATTATACCTCAATATCCCTCTGGAAATCGAACAGGTCAATTCGCTGCCAGTTACTGCCATCCAGAGCCAGAACATTCCAGGCCTATTTAGAAGAAAAAGAGACAGAATGAGCAGGAGCTGGAACAAAGGAGAAAACCCAGCAATATTCGTGTTCACAATTCATTCTACTAATGACTGAAATTGACGGAAACATTTCTCAGTCCCCCACCATTAACTCCCAATAAGCCTGCCTTCTTATTCATACTTTATTCTCCAATGAGATTATCTCATAAATGAGTGGGTAGAGCTACAATAGATTTTAGGGGCTTGGGGAAAGAACAGGCTGTAATATGTATCATAGCCAGAAATTGTTTTCTAACTGGAAGATTCTAGTTTCTCATCCCAAAGAGATAGTTCAGCTGATGAAAAGTAAGCCCATTATTCTATCTCTCAACAAGGATCAAGATGAGGGTGAAACCAAAGAAAGAGGACAGTACAATGAATACTGCTATGTTCAATACCTATTTGCTATCCATAGCATCACTTGGTCAAACTTGAAACTGTGATATGGTAACCTGGGACTTTGAAAAGATAGCACGATTTCTCTGTATACCTGACAGAGCCTTAATGCTTTCCTTGAGACCAATTTGCTCACTCAGGCGTGTTTTTCAATTGGTCACTTTTCCCTCTAACTAAATTCAGTGATCACTGCAAAACAGTGAAAGTTTAAGACAGTGGTTCTCAACCTTCTGGCCCTTTAAATACAGTTCCTCATGTTGTGACCCAACCATAAAATTATTTTCGTTGCTACTTCATAACTGTAATGTTGCTACTATTATGAATAGTAATGTAAATATCTGATATGCAGGATGGTCTTAGGCGACCCCTGTGAAAGGGTCGTTTGACCGCCAAAGGGGTCACGACCCACAGGTTGAGAACCGCTGGTTTAAGACTTCTGATACATTTCTTCAGTAAGCTAAAGGGAGGTAAGAAAGTTTCTAAACTTTTCAACTTTTCAGGATCTGGTGGAAAATGATTCAGAGTTAATTTGCTGTATTTTAATAAGAAAGTCTTTAAAAGTTTTCCCTATTGAATTTAAAGTGTAAACAAAAGTCTTAATATTGTTGAGCTATAAACTTAGAATATCATCTCTTACTATAACATTCAAGACATAGATTTATACTGAAATTTTTAAAAACTGTGGATACACTTGACCACAGAATAACTGTCACACAATCAGTAAGAAATAAGTCAGGGATATGAAAGTAAACAAAGTTATTATTCTAGAAATCTTTAAGGTTTTCTCGGGAGTTCAATGTTACTTTTCTTTTTGTAACTTCATATTTTTCCAATGGTTTCTTAAATGGCTAGCTATGGGAGATAACAGATAAAACTTTTAAAGTTCATATGTTTACTAGATTCTTGGGCTAAATATACTGATTTGGTTTGATATTTCCCATTTCCTTACACTACACTTTCTCTAGCAATAGGAAACATGCCAAACTGAGACTGAAATTCGGAATGACAGGTTTCCTTCTAGAGTCTTGTTTTTTTTTTTATCAAATTAAATACTTCAAGTACAGAGAATAAGGTAACTACTGATGTACTAACTATCCAGATTTACTGAAAATGGGCATTGTGCTTTACTTCTTTTAAATTAAAACATATTAAGAGAGAAGAAAAACCTGCAAGTGAAAAAAATTAAAATCCACTCAAGTCAACATTGCTAAGATTAGATGCAGTAACTAAACAGGTTTAGACACTGGTCTGAGTATTTTGTTTCTCAATGATGACCTCAGATTCATATGGAGACAAAAAGCCATGTCACTCAAGTACCAGGGACAAACATGTCATAAATCACCAAAACACTACTGATTGTTTCAAAAATAGCTGATGCACAGATTTAGTGTATGGCTTTTAGGATGCAGAAATTACATGAAAGATAGCAAGACAAAGTGAATTTTCTACGGCAAGTTTTGTGTTTCGTTTGAGAGTGGTGTTGGCAATTTGAAGAAAAACCTAGGTCTACCTACAAAGATAAACACAATACTGGATGGTATGACATAAACGTATTACGGACCTAGGATTGTACCACTGTCCAGTTTATAAAAAGATGATAATTTTAAGTACACATTCCTTTTATTAGGTTAATTATTATAAATCTATATTACAATAGAGACTAGGAATGGTTCATAAAGCAGTTTTTCCACAAAAGAGTTTCTATTCTTTATATTAGTGGCAGCCAATAAGATTATGATGTTTCACTGTTTTGTCATGGCAAGTCACTTGGCAAAAATGGGTAATTAAGTATAATGTAAAAACTGACTTTGAGGATGGAATCTGGTTTGCTCTACAATTTAAAAAATCTAGCTATTACCTTTGAGAGAAAAACAAGGGGAGGTGACATGCGAATCAGACCTCAAGAGCCTTCCATGTGTATGTGTGTATAAAATTAACTAGGAAAACATAATGAAACACTGTTTTATTACAATTCTCAGTAGAGACCAATCTTTTAATTTGTATGTTTAATACTTTTTCCTGGAAAATGTTTCCTGTTTGTATTCTACAAATAGTCAAGACGGTACATGTAGTAGAACTGTAGAATTACATAGATTTGGGTATGCCATGGGTGAAACAACATCCTTTGAAACCCAACATTCAACTAACATCTAAAGTAAATAGTTTCCCTACTACAGAAGCTGATTATTATCAGTGTCAGGAAGGGGTACCCCTCTAATTATGTCAAGCATTCTTACCCTGGAGACCTGAGCACAGCGACACAAGGTAACAACATCCAGAAAAGAAAATATCCTAAAAAGAGATAGAGACCACTTTATTATAAGATAAAGTATAGCAATTTACAAAAATAATACTGCCCATCCAATTTAATAATGGGCCGTATGTGCAAAGCTTATAAATTCTCTAAAATAAAGAATATTACAAATGACATTTAGGGTTAGGGGAAAAAATCCTCAACTACAATACTATATACTATACCAAAAAGAAACCTGTGCCTCAAATCTTATAATACATTTGAATCAAAGACCTTTTGTCACCCAGTTGGCAGTGGTTGAACATTGATCTATGAACCGGAAGGTCACAGTTTGATTCCTGCTCAGGGCACATGCCCTGGTTTCGGGTTTGATCCCCATGGGGGGTGTGCAGGAGGCCATTGATCAATGATTCTCTCTCATCATTGATATTTCTATTTCCCTCTCCCTCTCCCTTCCTCTCTGAAATCAATACAAATATATTTTTAAAAAACACCTTTTGTCTCTGTTCACAAAAGGGGAAACAATAATCTCTTATCTTTCCCTCACTCCCCTCTTCTACAAACTCACACACACATAGTATATACTATTACATGATAATTATGTCCCAACACTTCTAACAGTTGAAAAAATAATGAAAAGTATTGTAGATTCTTTAAAGTAATAATAATCCTCATTCTGAAACTGCTTTCATAGCTAACTTGTTTCATAGCTAAAAGGGCATGTGTGGGCTCAAGCAGCCTTATCCTTCATGTCACTTTTACAGTTATCAATATCATCTTCAGAGGAAATCTCTGAGGAACAAGTCACTTTACAGTAGCTCTTGGAAAATACACAAGACTCTTTGTCTTATAAACACTGACATTCATTTATCAAGAGGCACTCCTAAATAAATGCATATGGCTCTGCTCTGAAAGGGAGTACAGTCAATTCTGCTAACTGATTTCACATTATGCAAACAGTGGATTCCAGCTTGCTACCACATTAATAATAAACTTTGTTTTAAAAGGGAAGGAAGAGAATCAGTAAGTTAAAGTTAAGAGGATACAAGAACACTTGCTTAATTCACTGGTAACTTGGCTATGGCCTTGCATTTACAAGGAAATAGTAGGGTCCTAAGAACACAATTGTCCTCCGTGTAAGTTAATATATGCTGGAATCAATGATGTATGATGTAACTTAAAATCTAACCAAACCAAATGCTGTATAATATTTATTAAACTGTATTTTTTTAAATCCTCACCCAAAGATATTTTTTTCATTGATTTTTAGAGAAAGTGGAAGGGAGAGAGGGAGGGAGAGAGAGACACATTGATTGGTTGCCTCCCACATGCACCCAACTAGGTCTGGGTGCCCCTTGACCAGGATTCGAACCTGAGACCCTTCAGTGTGAGGGGCTGACACTCTAACCGCTGAGTAACACCAGCTAGGGCTTAAACTGTATTTTAACAGAACCCCTACATAGTCTCAATATCTCTCCCCACAAGATATTTATCAATAACAAAGAAAAATAATTTCACAGTGGAGAAACAGAAAAACACTATCTTAACTAAGTGGTCAAAGTTAATATCACCAGTAATAAGCATATTAAGGTATGTGCCTCCTATTATTATAAACGAAGAAGGGCACAACACCATTTTTGTAATATACCTGTCAAAGTGCATAACCTAATCATAAGGAAACACCAGACAAAGCCAAATTGAGGGAGTCTATAAAGTAACAGTTCAAAAGTATCAAGATTATGAAAACAATAGAAAGACTAAGGAACTGCCCCAGATTAAAGAAAACTAAGCAGACACGACAACTAAATGGAATGTCTAATCCTGGAATGGATCCTGGGCAAGAATAAAAGATATTATTGGGACAACTGAGGAATTTGAATAGGTCTGTAGATTAGTTAAAAGTACTATATCAATGTTAATTTCCTAATTTTGATAACTGTATTGTTTAATTATATAAAATTTCAGTTCTTAGGGAAGGGTATTCTCAAAACTATTTTTGTAGCTTTTTGTAAGTATGCTACTATTTCAAAATGAAGACTTCAAATAAGAATAGCTAAAAGATACCAAAAAAGCCTAATAAAAAGTAAGCTTTCCTTCTATTCCTATCTTCCAGTTATCTAGTTTTCCTTCCCAGGCCATCTGTTGTTTCTGGTCATGCTCTGTATTCTTTAAACAAAACTTAAACTTTATGAAATATCACATTCAATAAATTACAAATACCCAAATTGAATTTATTAACATTTATATTGATCAATTATCTGCTTGATGTAATGTCAAAGGTATCAAAAAAGCCTCTTTTCTATTTGTCTTAATGCTTTAAACAAAATCGATGTTTTATATGCTTAAATGCATTCATAAGTAGTATGTTTTATGGTATCTAGTCATTTCCTTCCTTCTCAGGATATCAATTTCACTCTGTCTCCAATTTAGGAAGGGACTTGTTCCCATCAGGAAGTACAGATCGACTATTTGGAACTCAAGCTCATTTCCTCACAGAATCACTGGTAGGTAGGTTTCCTGTTTAGGTTAGAAAGCAGTCAATTTAAACCATAATGCCAGATCATGAGGGGTCTTGTAGGCCATAGTAAGAAATTTGGGTTTCATGGCAAAAACAGAAAAACATAAGCCATATATGGTATGGCCAGTTAACAAGGAGTCAAGTAATTTCCCTAAATCTTAGTGAGTCTTAAGGTAAACTACAATAATACAATGTAACACTGAGCATTCAAATAAATGTCATTATAAAAAAACCCTAAAGAATGCCTTAGTATACTCAGCTTACAACAGCAGTTAAGAACATAACCTACCTAAAAATATATAGCTAAAATTTTGCTAAAACTTGAGGGATACTCAAGACATTACTTAATATATTCAGGATTGTATATTCTCCAATGGCCCTGGGCAGTCAAGGGTGTATTGCTATTATCTTAAGCTTTAGTCAACCAGCATGTACATAAGCAATGCTTCCAGGGAAAAACTCATTCCAAGTTCAATTCCGTTATTTTTTCTTAGTATCTCCAACGTTTAAGGTACTACATAAATATTTATAGGATACTAGAGGTCCAGGGTCCCTTGGCCTGGCCTGTGGGGATTGGGCCGAAACCGGCTCTCTGATATCCCTTGAGGGGTCCCGGATTGCGAGAGGGCGGTTCTCGGGTGACACCCCCCGGAATCGGGCTCCCTCCTCTGAGAACCGCTGCTGCCAAGTCACCATAGCTAGGCAGCTCCTGCGCTGAGCGTCTGCCCCCTGGCGGTCAGTGTGCTTCATAGCTACTGGTTGGAGCGTCTGTCCCCTGGTGGTCATTGCACGTCATAGCTACCAGTCAGATGGTCGGACGGTCACTTAGGCTTTTATATATATAGATAGTCCCTGTTTACAGAGATCTTACAATATAGTGGAGGACTTAAGACATATAAATCCTGAAGCACGGACAGGCTGGTTATGGGCTGGCTAGACTTTGTAGCAAGCTAAGAACAAGAAGTAATACCTCTAAGCACAAATAACAACTTCTTATAATTGCAAGTGAGAATACACCTTTCTTTCTCAGTCATGGTATTTCACATAAGTGAACAAAGAATGGTGTGATTAAGTGCCCAAATAATGGATACTGAAAATAACTTCCCTAATGCCTGTTTCTTCCTAGGTGATTCCTAAGTCAGGTATGTAAATCAGGAGCTGTGTGTTTTATGTTATGGGTGACCCCAAATGTACTTTCTAAACATTAAAAGTAAGAAAGGTAAAATTATAAGTGCAATATAGGAAAAGAAAGAGTCTCAAATAGCTTTTGCCTTTCTATCAGTAAAATAAAGGGTTGTAACTCTTCTATACAGCACCTCAGTATATGTAATATTTTGTTGCAAACGTAAGTATGGGGAAGGGATGGATTAAAATCACTCTTCAAAAAAAATCAGTACTATACTAAAATAAAATATGCTATCTCTTACATTATCTAAAAGAATAGGGCAAAGGGAAAATGAGTAAACAAAAACATATATAGGTTCAAAATGGGTAGGAGAAAGTTTTCTAGATTAAACATTCAAAAATATTTATATCTAGAAAAGACAAGATTATTTAACAAAAAAATCAATAAATTTATAAATTCAGATAATCCAGATATTACTAATATAGGAAAAGTATAAGTTTTTAAATAGACAAATATGATACACACACACACAAACATAAAATTAGCATTCAGACTTACCGTAACAGGAGTTCTTTGGGAAGCTTTTTATTGATTACAGCTTCATCACTATTTGAGAACATCTGCAAAAATAAAATACTGTGTCAAGTGTTATACTTAACATTTTATTATGCTCAACAGTTTAGAGGTAATCCTCTTAGGAGAGAGGTGAGTAAATATAGTGGGTATTATAAGCCATAGTCATATTTTCAGAGATTCTTTAGGCTGAAAAACATCTTTGAGATACTTAATTTGTCCCCTGTCTTTAGAAATCTTAAACTAATAGCAGTCAGTTTCATGTATTAATGTACTGAATCTTCACATTACCCCTAATCTTCATTTTACATATAAGAAAACTGAATCACAAAAGGTTTACTGCTTAAAACCCCATCACTACAGAATGACTATTTAAAAATGCCATTAAGGCCCTAGCCGGTTTGGCTCGGTGGATAGAGCGTAAGCCTATGGACTGAAGAGTCCCGGGTTTGATTCTGGTCAAGGGCACATACCCGGGTTGCAGGCTAAATCCCCAGTGGGGGCAAGCAGGAGGCAGCCGATCAATGATGTCTCTCTCATCACTGATGTCTGTCTCTCTCTCACCCCTCTCCCTTCCTCTCTGAAATCAATAAAAATGTATTTTTTTTAAAAAAAAAGCCAATTAGGAGCATTTGAGATCTTGCTCTCTGGTATATGTCACCAGTTTGACTAAAATAAACTCTTTTTTAAAAAAATATATATTTTATTGATTTTTTACAGAGAGGAAGGGAGAGGGATAGAGAGCCAGAAACATCCATGAGAGAGAAACATCGATCAGCCGCCTCCTGCACACCCCCACCGGGGATGTGCCCGCAACCAAGGTACATGCCCTTGACCAGAATCGAACCCGGGACCCTTGAGTCCGCAGGCCGACGCTCTATCCACTGAGCCAAACCGGTTCTGGCTAAAATAAACTCTTAAAAAAGTTAAAATGCCATTAAGGTGCCCAGCCAGGGTGGCTCAGTGGTTGAGCGGCACCCTATGAACCAGGAGATCACTGCTTGATTCCTGGTCAGATCATATGCCCGGGTTGTGGGCTCGATTCCCAGGGTGGGTGCGCAGGAGGCAGCCGATTGATAATTCTCTCTCATCATTAATGTTTTTCTCTCTCTCCCCTCCCTCCCTTCTCTGAAATCAATTTAAAAAAATTTAAAAGCAAAGAAGAAGTAATTGAAAATTTGAAGGGGTAGGGAAGTAGTGAATGTACTTTCCCCTCAATCCCCGAAATCCAAACAGTATCCACAATTGAGCACACAGCCTGATACATGTTAGGAACTCATTAAATCTAATGAATGAACTGTTAAGTGGATGGTGGGGTTAGGTTATGAAGGAAATTTGAAACAATCATTTTGAGAAGAGACACCTAAAGAAATTAAACTCTGGCCTACGAAGAGGATAAGCTAAGAATATACTGAAATTATAGTTCAAGTAAAATATGATGCAGGTCTCTGTAAGGTTCCAGGGACAGTGGAAATGAAAAGAAAAAAAAAAAAAGAGGAGAAAAGAAGGATTTTAATTTCGTCAGATATAAGTATGGCTACACCTGCTTTTCTGTGGATGCTATTTGCTTGGAGAATCCTTTTGAACCTATTTTTATGGTTGCAGCTTAGATGTGTGTCCTAAAGGCAGCATATGGTTAGATTTTGATCCAATCTGTTACTTTGTGCCTTTTTATTGGTGAATTCAGTCCATTAATATTTAGGGTAATTACTGATGTATGAGGATTTCCTATAGCCATTTTATCTTTTGTTTTCTGGTAGCTCTGTGCCTACATTGGTTCTTTTTCCTTTGTGTTTCCGATTGTTGCTTTATTTGGCAGTATTCCATACTTTTTTCATCTGTTTCCTCTTTTTTTAAGTTATGTGTCTCAGTTTTTTTGTGTGTGTATGTGTTTACCATTAAGTTTATGAAAAAGTAAGTGTCATATATACAGCAGTCCTTTTTCTTTTGAATGCATTTGGGCTCCATTCTCCTTTGCAAATTCAGTCCTTTATCCATCCCCTTTTATGTTTCTGTTGTCACAAATTATCCCTGTTTATGCTGTAAGTTTGTTGATGATCTTACTTGTAGTTTTGTGACAGTTTGTTCTTTGTTTCAGGTACAATAACCCCCTTGAGTATTTCCTGCAATGGAAGGCTTCTGGTGATAAATTCCCTCATCTTCGGTATGTCTGGAAAAGTCTTCATTTCTTCTTCATATCTAAAGGATAACTTTGCTGGATATATTATTCAAGGCCAGTAATTTCTCTTTCAGTAGTTTGAATATTTGGTTCTACTCTCTTCTAACTTGCAGAGTTTCTGCTGAGGAAGGAGTCCAATAACTAATAGATTTTCCTTTATAGACTTTTCTTCTTTTCCCTGGCTAAGGACTTGGTAACAATTTGGTTTAACTACTAAGCTTCAGTACAGCAAACACTACCTATCCTATCTAATAATAGACAAACATGGTAATTAACCGTAACTTCGCTACCCTTCCCATTGGCTAATCAGGGTGATATGCAAATTAACTGCCAACCAAGATGGTGGCCAGCAGCCACGCAGCTGAAGCGAACATGAGGCTTGCTTGCTCCAGTGATGGAGGAAGCCAAGGTGCCCCACCTGCCGTAGCCCAGCTCTGAGCTCCAGATGCAACAACGTTGCAATTATAGAAGCTAAACAAACCCAGATACCTGCTTTCAGCCAGCCACAGCCTCAGAGCTGGAGCCGGCTCTCAGCTCCAGTGACAGCTATAGAAGGTAAATAAATCCCAGAAAAAAGAAAAAGAAAAAAAAAAGAGGCTGGGAGCTTCAGTCGCCCACCAGCCTGAAAACGGCCCTCAGCCCCTCACCCAGACTGGCCAGGCACTCCAGTGGGGACCCCCACCCTGAAGGGGGTGTGACCAGCTGCAAACAGCCATCAGCCCGTCATCCAGGCTGGCCAGGCACCCAAGCGGGAACCCCACCCTGATCCGGATCACCCTTCAGGGCAAACCAGCCGGCCCCACCCGTGCACCAGGCCTCTATCCTACATAGTAAAAGGGTAATATGCAAACTGACCCTAACAGCAGAAAGACTGGGAATGACTGGTCACTATGACACACACTGACCACCAGGGGTCAGACGCTCAATGCAGGAGCTGCCCTCTGGTGGTCATTCGCTCTCACAGCCGGGAGCTCTGCTCAGCCACAAGCCAGGCTGATGGCTCCCAGTACAGTGGTGGTGGTGGGAGCCTCTCCCACCTCCTCAGCAGCGCTAAGGATGTCCAACTGCAGCTTAGGTCTGCTCCCTGCTGGCAAGTGGGCATCCCCTGAGGGCTGCTGGGCTGCCAGAGGGATGTCTGATTGCCAGCTTAGGCCCAATCCCCCTGGGGAGCAGGCCTAAGCCAGCAAGTGGTCAACCCCGAGGGGTCCCAGACTGCGAGAGGGCACAGGCTGGGCTGAGGGACCCCCTACCTCCGAGTGCACAAATTTTTGTGCACTGGGCCTCTAGTATATATATAAAAGCCTAAGCAACCATCCAACCGTTTGACCAGTAGCAATGACACGCAATGAACACCAGGGGGCAGATGCTCAGACTGGTAGCTATGACACACACTGACCACCAGGGGGGCAGAAGCTCAACACAGAAGCTGCAGAGCTGCGGTGACTTGGCAGCTGTGGTTCTCGGGTGACGCACCCGAAACCAGAGAGGAAGGAGCCTGATTCCAGGGTGTGTCACCCGAGAACTGCCCTCCTCCAATCTAGGACCCCTTGGGGGGATGTTGAGAGCCGGTTTCGGCCCGATCCCCACAGGCCAGGCCGAGGGACCCCACTGGTGCAAGAATCCGTGCACCGGGCCTCTGGTCTTATAATAAAAGTAATGTTATTGCCCTGGCTGTGTGGATCCACTGGTTGGAGCATTGTCAAGTATACCAAAAGGTTTCAGGTTTCATCCCTGGTTGGGGTGGGTACGGGAGGCAATCAATCGATGTTTCTCTCTCTCTCTCTTCCCCCCACTTCATCGCTCTCTAAAAATAAATAAAAATATATCCACCAATGAGGATTAAAAATAAAAGTAATGCTATTGCCTGACAATTATATGTTTTAGAAAATTATCTGATATTAAAGAATAATCTGCTTTCCTATAGAAGAGAGTGCGGAATCTCCCAGGGAAGGCAGGGGAGGGTGGGTGGGCAGAAAGTAATCAACCAAGGACCTTGTATGCATATATGCATGGCCCCATGGACACAGACAATGGAGCAGTGAGGGCCTGGGGCAGGCAAGAGGGGGTTAATGGGGGGGAAAGGGGACACATGTAATACTTTCAACAATAATTCTTAAAAAAAAAAAAAAAGAATTATCTGCTTCCCAACAATATCTACCCATCAGTGGAAGGTATTTTTTTAAAAAAAATCATATCTCTCCTCTTCTACAACTCTAATTATAAAAAGGAACAAAATTCACATATAGCTGCTGACTGTTTTCCTTGCTTCAGTTTATACCAGTGGTCAGCAAACCACGGCTCGCGAGCCACATGCGGTTCTTTGGCCCCTTGAGTGTGGCTCTTCCACAAAATACCACGTGCAGGTGCGCACATACAGTGCGATTGAAACTTCGTGGCCCATGCGCAGAAGTCGGTTTTTGGCCTGGGCGAAACAAGTATACAAGACGAGTGTGGATGGGAGAGTTGGAAGGGGTCGACCTCAGCAAACGTACCTCAATCAGATTGAGGACGTTTTTAGCAAAGGCCAGCTTAGGAGTACCCTAATTAAGTTAATATGAATGTACCTACCTATATAGTTTAAGTTTAAAAAATTTGGCTCTCAAAAGAAATTTCAATCGTTGTACTGTTGATATTTGGCTCTGTTGACTAATGAGTTTGCCGACCACTGGTCTATACAAACTGAATGCTGTTGTCTCTGTGGGAACATGTAGGCATGTGAAGGGAAAAAGGAATACACAGTATCCTGAGAGGATCTGGAAACACCAGGTATATAGGACATCTGTCCAGATTTATATTTCCCTTATCATCCTACTGCACATATGGACCCTACTCCAATTTTGCAAAAAAGGCTAAGATCAGTGGTTCACAACTGTGGTCACCTGACCAGCAGCATCAGTATCAAAAGGGGGCCTTGTTAGAAAAGCAAATTCTTGGGCTGTACTCCAGACCTATAGAATCAGCATCTGGGGTTGGGGAGGAGGTGAAGGGAAAGAGGGGCAATTTGTATTTAACAAGCCCTCAAGGTGATACTGATGCTTCCTTAAAGTCTGAGAAACAATTGACCAGATAAAGTGGATTGAGGATCTCAGAACCCAAGAAAGTACAGTTCTCACAGATAATCAGAATTATTTTACTATTTAAGTGACACAGCAATGGAGTTTAGAAAATAATTCTAGAGGCAGATATACAATAATTTTAGATGTTTTCTAGGAAAACCAACTGGCTTCTGCTAGTTGATGGTATTGTTTGTAAAATAAATGTTTCACAGAAGCAATCGAATACATGTTTTAGATATTTTAATATTTCAGCTGAATCCAAACTCTAGGTTTCTCATGCAAAATACAAAGATGTCAAAACTATAATGAATTACAACAAATTTGACCAAAACTATAATGAATTATAACAAATTTGTGAAGGGTTTAAGCTATAACTGTTGTAGAGGAAATGACTGTTCAAACATTTGACCTTCTTAGGTAATCTGGTTTTATATTAACATGGGGCTATACCATTATGTATTTTTATAATCTATCCACAAACAATTACAAGGATGTAGTCAGAGAGGAAAACATGAGAGCAACTAAACTGTTCTCTTGCTATATGTTTCAAGATAAGACACCAAACTCTTAAAAAAGCAAAGAGACATGGCTACAGCCCTTCTTCTAGGATAGGACATTCTTAAATTTAAATTATCACTTAAATAAGTGACTTGGTTTGTCAAACATTAGCACTTATTGTTGCTTTGCATAACACTGTAATTGTTTTTCTATAATTACAGAGCTGAAAAATAGAACTTTAAATTACAAATTATAATTACATCATCTAATAGAGTTCCTGAATGGTAAGAAGCATTTTTTGTTGATTTAACCTTTTGATCAGTTTTTTGAGATTTATTATTTTAATCAGTCTGAAATAAAAAATATGAAATGCGCTCTAACCGCTTTGGCTCAGTGGATAGAGCGTCGGCCTGTGGACTGAAAGGTCCCAGGTTCAATTCCGGTCAAGGGCATGTACCTTGGTTGTGGGCACATGCCCAGTAGGGGGTGTGCAGGAGGCAGCTGATCGATGTTTCTAACTCTCTATCCCTCTCCCTTTCTCTCTGTAAAAAATCAATTAAATGTATTTTTTTAAAAATATGAAATGTTTCACAAATTTGCATGTCATCCTTGTTCAGGGGCCATGCTAATTTGTATCGTTCCAATTTTAGTACATGTGCTGCCATAGGAGCACTCTGATCAGTTTTTAAATCTTACTTTGGCACATTTTGGGGATTAGTTTACTAACATAATGAATTTAAGTACTTCTTAGCACACAAACAAGACCCAGGAAACCAGTTCAAGAAGTTTTAAATCCAGGATCTGGGAGAGAAATAACAGGTTGAACAAAGGAAAAAAATAAATAAATACTTGCTCAACAGTGACCCCTGCTGATAATTTAATTAAGAGTATAGTTACCAACTCCAAAAGATATTAAAAGATCTGATCTATTTTATTCAAGCTTTCTAAGAAATACAAAATTTAATGAGTATTTTGGCAGGGAATACTAGTTATCCCCCAATATCCATTTTCCTCTTTTAGAGTAACAGAATTCCCAATTTTTGGCTAGCACAGGGCAGTGTGAAAAAAAGACTTTATTTCCTTTGCAGTTAGATAAGGCCAGGTTACTAAGTTCTGGTCAACAGAATGTAAGAAAAAGTGATGTTTACAATTTCTGGAGTGTCCTTAAAAAGAGAAGGTATGCCCCTTCTTTACTCCTTCTTCAGTTATCCTGCTTGAAATGTGGTTAGGATGACTGACCTTGGTCTTCTATCATAATGTTGAAGGCCAAGTTGTAAAAATAAGCAGAAAACTAGAAAAAGCCTGATGATGATGACTGTAGAGACACCATGACTCTGGGCTTTATATGAAGTCAAAATAAACTATTATATTTAAGTCACTTTTAATTTGAATCTCTGATACACATGCAGCTAAATTTATGAATATACTTTTAGATTTTACAAAGATATATTTTGTTTTTGCAAGATGAAAGTTCTGAAGATCGGTTGCCCAACAGAGTGTATTGTACACTTAAAAATGATGAAGATGGCCCTGGCAGGGTTGGCACAGCAGTTGGAATGTCTGCCCGAGGACTGAAGGGTCGCAGGTTTGGTTGTGGGTTCCCCCCCACCTGTGCGGGAAGCAACCAGTCAATGTGAGAAAGACATATTGATGTTTCTCTCCCTTCTTCCCCGTTCCCTTTCACACTCTCTCTATAAAACAAACAAACAAACAAAAACAATGAAAAAAATCCTCTGGTGAGGATTAACAAAAAATAGATGATGGCAAATTTTATGCTATATGTATTTTTTCACAATTAAAAAAATTTTAAGGTATTTTTTTCATTTTAACAATTCTGGAAGCATCTTAAAATTAAAATCTAAAGCTTTTTGTGGTTTATAAAATAATGGTACATTTAGTAATTCACAGCAACCTTTAATTATATATAGTAAATTATAACCAATAGGAGAAAAACAGAAATAAAGTAGAACTTAAGGACCATTTGCTTCTCCTCAAACAGGCTCTGTGCTTTTGCTCACGTTATTTTCTCTGAAGTACCTGTAACCAAACTTGCCTAATCTGTCAACAGAAATAGAGTAATGTCCACTGGACATGCTCTCTATGCCATGAAGTCTTTCCCAATCTTCCTAACCGGATGTGCTTGGTTCCTTCTCCTATGAAACTCCAACTCACCCCAAAGCTCAGAATACCAGTTACCAACTAAATGTTACATTAAATTTAGTAAATAAAACGCAAATGACACCAGCACAGTAACAGATTGAATGTCTTTACACATACTTAAATTATATGAAGAGATGTAAGTTTGGAGACTCAGCTTTTGCCCCATTTATTTAAAAGGACATGAACTACATTAAATTTGTTTTATAAAAGTTATAATAATTGCTAAGTTTCACCATCATGGAATTTCACCTGCATATAGCACTTTTAAACAGCGTTGTTATGGTATAATTCACATACAATAACATTTATTGGCTTTAAATGTACACTTCAGTAATTTGTGTGCAACCATCATAATTCACTTTGATGAGTTTCCACCACCCCCAAAATATCCCTCATACCCCTCTGCAATCAATCCCTGTGCTGATCTCTAACCTCAAGCAACCACTAATATGTTTTCTGTCTCTCTAGATTTTCCTTTTCTGGACATTTAAAAAAATGGAAACAGAAAATGTTATCTTTCATCTGGCTTCCTTTATACTGCATGTTTTGGTTTTATTGTTGACAGCATTACAGATGTCCTCCATTCATCCTCGCTTTGCCCCTCTCCACCCAGCCTTACCCCACCCCAGGTCTTCCCACACTACTGTCTGTGTCCATGTGTAATGCATTTATGTTCTTTGGTTAATCTCTTCCCATTCCCTCCACCTCTCTCCCCCCTCTGAGATCTGTCCATCTGAACTTATTTCACTGAGCCCAGCCAGCGTGGTTGAGTGGTTGAGTGTCGATCTATGAACCAGGAGGTCACGGTTCGATTCCTGGTCAGGGCACAGGCCCAGGTTGTAAGCTCGATCCCCAGTGTGTAGCGTGTAGGAGGCAGCAACAGCCAATCAATGATTCTCTCTCAATCCCTTTCTCTCTGAAATCAAGAAAAATATTTCAAATAAATAAATAAAAAATAAAAAGTTTGACTCATGATCTAAATTTCATGGATTTGAATAAAATTTAAGACATACAGCCCTAGCTTGTTTGGCTCAGTGAATAAATAGAGCGTCAGCCTGCGGACTAAAGAGTCCCTGGTTCGATTCCAGTCAAGGGCACATGCCCAGGTTGCGGCTCGGTCCCCAATGGGGAGTGTGCAGGAGGCAGCAATCAATGATTCTCTCTCATCATTGATGTTTCTCTCTCTCTCTCTCCCTCTCTCTTCCTCTCTGAAATCAGTAAAAATATATTTTTTTTAAATTTAAGACATACACAGGTAACCCAATATAAGTCAAATCTTTCAGTGGGAGGAAAATTTTAGGGATAGATTAAGGATAAATTTTTATAAAGAAATCCAAAGTTGAAACTGCAGAAGATTTTTTTAAAAACTATTTTTATTTATACTTTTTCTAAGTAATTTTTACTGATTATGCCATTCCCTAGCTAAGCCAACACCAAATGTTTTTCTGATTGGCTGGTTTTCTTGCCAGGGTCTAAAAGGAAAAACATTTTTGCATGGCTAAATAAACATTAAAAAAAAGTCTGTAATTCCTCCACCCAACATCTTGTCCCTAACAGAAACGTAACTGCTTTTTAAAAAGAAACTACTGCCAGTGTGTTATCATCTTATGACTAAACTAGTGGCCCGGTGCACAATACGTGCACATTGAAAGGAAATTAATTAGAAGAAAGATTCGTGCGGTAATTACATTACTGCAAAATATTACATGTCAAAATAGTAAATATAATATAGTGTTACAAAATTAAAATACAAAATATTTTAATATCGCTATTCGCCCTTTCTCTATAATAGAAGTGGTGCCAGTGAGAGCTTTATATGTATCAATGTTTATTTTTAAATTGCCAGTGCGCGTCATATGTACCGGCCTGCTAGTCGGTCAGTCGGACGGTCAGTCACTTAGCCTTTTATATATATAGAAGATTTATCGTAAGAAAGAAATCCCTAGATAAAAACCAAGGAAGGGGTACATTTAGAAAACAAACACAGTACTTACTAGGTCAAACTTTCTGCTTTGGACATCTTCTAACATCTACCTCAGTATTCCAAGCTTTCTTTTATCCTGACTTCTGTTTACTTAACCAAAATCTATATCCACTACCAATTCCTTGCTCTCAGTCTAAAATAAGTATACACTTTTATTCTATTCTCTGTCACCTACTAAATTTTAACTATACTCAGCAACATTCCAGTGCTCTGAGGACTCCATGAATTTGAAGAACCACTGGATATGACTGCTCATTCCTAGAAATTGTGAATGAAAAAAGGGGGCTATGTAATAAATATGACAAGTGCAGTGACTGAAGTAACCTCACAGAGTGATCTGATCATAAATTCCAAACTGGGCAGGTCATGGTGGGTAGCCACACCCTAGGCTTATAATTTCTTTAGTAAAGATCTATCTTTGCTATAAGCAAGCCCTACCCATTGTTCTTGTGCATCTAGGTTATAACTGTGAAATGCCAGAGTAATCCTTTTTTCAGATCTCTCTGAGGTGTAACCACCCTCAAGGGAACACATGATCTTATTGCCTATGTACCACCCCTATTCACTATAAACCTTTTTATCTTGTACCAGCAATGTAAATGTATATCTCTCCATTTTACTCTTCATCCAATCATAGATTCCTTACTTCCCTCCTCTGATTCAAAATGTATTTTAAAAACCACAAAACTGCCCTAACCGGTTTGGCTCAGTGGATAGAGCGTTGGCCTGTGGACTGAAGGGTCCCAGGTTTGATTCAGGTCAAGGGCGTGTACCTTGGTTGCGGGCACATCCCCAGTAGGAGGTGTGCAGGAGGCAGCTGATCGATGTTTCTCTCTCATCGATGTTTCTAACTCTCTATCCCTCTCCCTTCCTCTCTGTAAAAAATCAATAAAATATATATTTTTTAAAAACCCCACAAAACTGCCATTCTCTGGAGCATTTTGAGATCTTGCTTATAGGCATGTCCTCAGTTTGGCTGAAATAAACTCTTTAATGTTCTATAGGTTTGGAATTTCTTTCGTTGACAAAATTTTCCATGCCTACTGAAAACTTCTTTTTAAGTTTGAAGTGAAAGGAAAGAACTGAAAATTCAAAGTAGCAATATATGTCCTTCTCTCCTCCACTTTCCCCAGTCCCACCTCATCTAAATACATACAAAAGAACTAAGAAGTAAATACTGCAAGTCACAGGGGATTTGATGCAGTAGCAGGTATTTAACTGAATTTCATATTCCAAAATGCCACAGGGATTGGTAAATAAGAGAAAGCAGGGTTTGATTTCCTCATGTACAAATTCTAGTCAATGTGCCAGAAACTGAAAATTGGCAGAATCGGTGGAATTTTCCAAGACATATGTCAGATAGTAATTTTACAATTCATTCACAAACACACATTTTAAATCATCTTACTGCTATAGAAACATTTCCAAAGCAATAGGATTTTAATGTAGCCATGTTACTTATTTGTAGAAAAAGCATTCCCCTATTTTAGATAAGAAACAAATAAAGTACATAGTACCCTAGATATACTAACTGCATTCCAGAAATTATATTTTAGATTTAAAAGGAACCAAAAAACACAATGTATTAAACTGGAACAAGGATTTATTTTTTTTATATTTTTAGGACATAGATTTTTTAAAGTGGAAGGGAAGAAATACCTTAGTAAGAAAGTCATTTAGGCCGAAACCAGTTTGGCTCAGTGGATAGAGCGTCGGCCTGCGGACCGAAGGGTCCCGGGTTCGATTCCGGTCAAGGGCATGTGCCTGGATATACTAACTGCATTCCAGAAATTATATTTTAGATTTAAAAGGAACCAAAAAACACAATGTATTAAACTGGAACTCTCTACCTCTCTCCCTTCCTCTCTGTGAAAAATCAATAAAATATATTAAAAAAAAAAAAAAAAAAGAAAGTCATTTAGGAAAGTGATACCAAGTTAATGGACCAAAGAAATCTATTAGACTTAGGTCATGATATGAACAATACAATGGTGCAATTATAAGGAAGCCAGTTAAACGAAGGATACATTATATAGCTAGATATTTGGCTGGTATTAATTAACTGATAAATATCTGGAAAGAGGTTTCTATAATATGTCATATAACAACTGAATTCTTATATATAAAAAATCAACCACAACAAAAGGACTTGGAAAACACCATATATTCCTATCTCTATATTCTACTGAATCTTCTAGAACAGAGATTTTCAACTGGTGTGCCACAAGAATTTTTAAAACATGCAATTCCTGACTATGTAGTCAAGGGCACTGACCTCTTTTCCCTTAAATTGTCAAATATAAAAACGACAACAGCCAACACAACAATAGCTGTCCCGTGTGAATGCCCTGTCTTGAACCATAAGTAGTGGTTAAAAATAAGTAGTACAGCCTGGCTGGCGTAGCTCAGTGGTTCAGCATCGACCTATGAACCAGAAAGTCACAGTTCCATTCCTGGTCAGGGCACAAGCCCCAGTCAGGGCCCATGTGCCCACAGGGCTCGATACCCAGTGGGGGGCATGCAGGAGGCAGCCAATCAAGGATTCTCTCTCATCAGTGATGTTTCTATCTCTCTTTCCCTCTCCCTCTCTGAAATCAATAAAAATATATTTAAAAAAATAAGTAGTTCTTAAAAATGATTAGAAAACACAGCCTAACCACTGGTTGTGGTCACTCTCCTACAGAATAAAAATTAGAAATTGAAAAAGTACATTTTTAATATAACTGGACTATTTTAACACTAGGGAGCCAGAAAGGAGTCTTTTCAAGATTTGGATCAAAACTGTACTTAGAGACGACATCAATGAAAATGGCAGAATATGCCCTAACCGGTTTGGCTCAGTGGATAGAGTGTTGGCCTGCGGACACAAGGGTCCCAGGTTCAATTCCGGACAAGGGCATGTACCTTGGTTGTGGGCACATACCCAGTAGGGAGTGTGCAGGCAGCTGATCGATGTTTCTAACTCTCTATCCCCTCCCTTCCTCTCTGTAAAAAATCAATAAAATATATTTTTTTAAAAAGAAAATGGCAGAATAAGGAATTTTGAAATCCCACCTCTCCATAAAATTAACCAAAATAATGGTCAAAAAAAATTTTTTGAACTTTGGAAATTGACCAAAGACTTGCAACAATCCAAGTAGTGCATATTCAAGGAAAAAAAAAAAAAAGTTGAATCCCATTAAGAACAGAGTTTGTGGTATTTTCATTTACCCCAACTCCCAGACCAGGAACAGCCCTGAAAATAACAGCTTGCATTGCTGGTAATTGAGGAACCAGAACAGATTTCTTTTTCAAAGTGATGTAATTATTTGTCTACACCTGTCTGGTTGCTTCCTGAAAGACCAACTCAAAAGGCTTGTCTTTATTTTGCCGAACTCAAAAGGGGCCCAATGCTAAAGAAACTACCCCACTTTGTCCAAAATAAATGTTTTAGTCACAGCTGCCTGAGGGACAGGTAACAGTTGGAGCAAACAATGGACCAACCATAGAGCTTGGGAGGAAAGGGCCAGAAAATGAGATGTCCATAAGGGCATTGAAAGCTTCCATATATTCCTGGGAATATAGAAGGCCACACACATACCCAGGGATGTGCACATGTCCAGGAAAGACTTGAGAAGGCCCTAACCTATCACCTCTGGTTGACTGAAGCTTTACAGAAGCAGGAAGTGAAGGCTAAGTAAGGCATAACTGTAAACTGTCTGGCTAAGCATTTAAGGGATACCCTCAATGTACAAAAAGAACTCAATAAAGAGAATTTTTGGTTGCAAGTATTTAAGGAAATCTCTGTACAATCACTTAGCTGATTATTAAGCTAATGGAACAAAAGTTTCGGTGGCCATACAAGAAAAAGAATATACATTTTACAGAACTAGTTCAAAAATACACTAAACAAACAACACTACAAAAAGCAGCATTGACAAACCCGGGAGAAAAATGAATAGAGTTGCCACATTTTAATATTCAAAATGTCCAGTCTAAAAAAAAATACAACGTATGCAAAGAAGTAATTTGCAAATAATATATATAGGGATCTAGTTATCCACAATAAAGAACTCTTATAACTCAACAAATAACCAGTTTTAAAATGTGCGAAGAATTTGAATAGACATTTCTACAAAGCAGATACAAAGGGACAAAAAACACATAAGATGCTCAACATCATTAGTCATTAAGGAAATACAAACCAAAACCACAATGAGATACCCACCAGGATGCTATAATTTTAAAAAAGGAAAACAACAACTGTTGGCAAGGATATGGAGAAATTTAAACCACTGTACATAGCTGTGGAATGTAAAACTGTACAGCTGCTGTGGAAAACGATTTGACAGTTCTTCAAAATGTTAAACATAAAATTACCACATGACCCAGAAATTCCACTCCTAAGTACATACCCAAAAGTATTGAGCCCTCCTTGGCTGCTTAAAGATTGGCTGCCAACATGAACAACACAGTAACTATCCGAACCAGGAAGTTTATGACCAGAAGACTACTTTAGTGGAAACAAATGGTCATTGACATCCTTCACCCTGGGAAGGCAACAGTACCCAAGACAGAAATTCAGGAAAAACTAGCCAAAATGTGTAAGATCATACCAGATGTCATCTTTGTATTTGGGTTCAGAACAAATTTTGGTGGTGGCAGGACACCTGCCCTTGGCATGATTTCTGACACTCAAAGAAAAATGAACCCAAACAGACTTGCAAGATACCGCCTATAGGAGAAAACAATGCCCTCTAGTCCCCTCACTACAGCCATAACATGTAAAGTATAGAATTAAACTGAATTGTAGGTAGGGAGTATTATTGACTGAAAAGGTAATGTATGAGTTAATTAAACATTTTCACCATTTGAATATGTTTGTAGTTAGTAGTGAAGATAGATCTTGGCCATTACACCTTGTATTTCATGGATGGGATCAGTTTAAATGCAAATCTGACATTATTGAAATAAATCATTTAAATACTCCAGAAGATGATAATATTGTTTCTTGGTATTCTTTCTTTTCTTTTTTAAAATAAAAATATTTTTATTGATTACAGACAGGGAGAGATAGAAACATCAATGATGAGAATCATTGATCGGCTGCCTCCTGCACGCCCCCTACTGGGGATTGAAACCCCTCCCCCGCTACCAGAGCATGCTCTGACTGAGAATTGAACCATGATCTCCGAGTTTATAGGTTGACGCTAACCACTGAGCACACTGGCTGTACAAATATTTATAAAACTTTTAAAATAAATATTAAAAAGTCTCACTCCCAGTCTTCATGAGGAAGAATTATAGCAAAAAAAGTAATCAGATTAGTTTTACTTGACATATGGATAATACGCTAACAGCTTTTGAACCAATGGTGACTTATAGCATAGGTATCTGAAAGGAAATTACTACTTGGTATGGTTTACACAGAATATCTGTTCATGGTTGTTTGAGAGAGTTACTTAAGTTGGTTAATAAGTATGGCTAATAAGCCAAAGTACCAGTTAAATTCCCATACTTTGCAGTCTCCACAAAATTAACTTCGCTCAATTCTATGGTCACAAACCAAGTATTACTCAATCCTAACAAAACATCTTATAAATGACTGCTATGGTTCAAAAGAAAAAGAATGGGTAAATTGTTCAAAACAACCTATTCTCAGCATACCCTAGAGGCAAGTATAACAGACTTCAAGTCAACTAGATTAAAGTTCTGGCTTTTATACTTAGATATTTAATGTTGGGAAAAATAACAGCCTTACAGGGCATTTGCTTTCTATAAAATAGCAGAAAAATATCCTGTGCCTAACATACAAGATTCTTTTTAAGTTCAAGTGAAACAATAAATGGGAATATGCCCATTAATGTGTAAAACACTATATTCATTACTTGAGATAGTTCAATGTATCTGTCCTAGGGGTTATATATATGAGGGTCATACACACACTCAAACCTACTTTTGCTCCACCCGGTATAATGAATTCCTGAAACTACTGCTGAAAGACTTACTTCCCTATTCCTCTTTTTCTAACCTTGTTTAATTTCTGCTTAAGTCTCTCAGGGATGTTGCTTTAGAGAGGAGGGGTTACTCTGATTAGCTCTATCATTGGTAGTACTGTTTCATTTCCCTAAAGATTTCTCAGTAGAACTAAAGAAATTACTAATAAAAACCTGCAGATTTTTACCTTGGTCCTTCCCTGTAAATATGGAGAGAATGTCATAGAAAAGGATAATTCATACTCCTATGTTTAAAAATAAATCCTTACACCTGAGAGTAAAGTGGTAATATATTTTTTTTTGTTGATTTGAGAGACAAACATCGACTTGTTGCTCCACTTATTTACGCATTCATTGTTTGATTCTTTTTAAATATATTTTATTGATTTTTTACAGACAGGAAGGGAGAGGGATAGAGAGTTAGAAACATCGATGAGAGAGAAACATCGATCAGCTGCCTCCTGCACAGCCCTACTGGGGATGTGCCCGCAACCAAGGTACATGCCCTTGACCGGAATCGAATCTGGGACCCTTCAGTCCGTAGGCTGACGCTCTATCCACTGAGCAAAACTGGTTAGGGCCATTGTTTGATTCTTGTTTGTTCCCTGCTGGGGGATCAAAGCCACAACTTGGGGCATTGGGACCATGCTCTAATCAACTGAGCTACCCAGCCAGGGTTTAAAGTGCTAATATTTTTTGAAAGCAGGGTCAATGGATTTTGTTTTTCTTTAAAAGCATTAAAGTAAAAAGAAATTTAGCCCTGGCCTTGTAGCTCAGTTGGTTAGAGTGTCATCCCGATATGCCAAGGTTTCGGGTTCGAGCTCAGGGCACGTACAAGAAGCAACCAATGAATGCATAAATAAGTGGAACAACAAATCGTCGTCTCTTGCTCTCTCCCCTTCCTCTCTCTCTCTCTCTCTCTCTCTCTAAAAATCAAAAGAAATAATAAAATAAAAGCATTAAAGTATAATGTATCTCTTATAAGCAGTCTGAGGATAACAGAAAGTGTGAATGCTTTTCATCAAATTGGTTTTTATCACTCCCATATATCTATCACTGCATTTACTAGAACCCACTAAATTATTTTTCTTATGTATCTTCCTTCCTAAATAGACTACAATCTCTCTGGGGCAGACAATTTTTTGGAACAGCTTTGTACTTCTAACACCTATCAATATCTAACACATAGTTGGTGCTAAATAAATTTTTAACAGAACTGAATTCCTACCAACAGCATGCCTTGGTTTTCTATACCCAGATTTTTCTGAGCCCTGAGCAAGGTCAGATAAGCTTTGCTGAGCTCTGACACATATCTGTTTTTGGGAGGATGAGAGGCTGTATAGTGTGGTGTGATGGTTTCATTAGTGAAACAATGTACTAGATCACATAAAATGGACAAATTGTAAAATAACTATATTTTAGGTGCTGTACATTTGATTGATTAGGTGCAGACCTTGTTTCTATGGCTAAACATCTAGGATAGAATAGAAACCTGAGAAAAGGGGTACTGATTTTATGATTTGAAATTCATGATATGTAAATTACTTCCCCATGGAATTCGTTGTAAATATAAATTATCTTTGTATTCCCTATCCATGTTTCTTTAACAGAAATTTTTATCACTCTCTTAGGAAACTTCCATTCCCAGATCTCCCATTCAGTGGATGACAATGGTTTCAAGGGATTAATACTGTGCAAACACTTCACTAGTGAGTCTGATAGCCATTCAGGTTGATACTTATTAATCTCTACTACAGAATTCAGTTGTCATAGTGAAATTTAGTTTTATTTACTCCTCCTTAATAATGTCTAACTCAGGGGGAGTAGTCTTAAAAAGTAAGAGTTCTGGGTTTATTAAATCTGACATACATTATATTAAATTTAATCTTTAACATGAATCCAGTTTGTGTTAAAATAGAGAAACAGACAACTAGAGATCTCATTTTATTTAGAGTTGTAAAGATAGAGAGATGTAAATGGTTTTTCCTGGGGCTCAGTGTGAGTTCACAGTCTGTGTGGAGATCTTGATTCCTAATTTAGAATAAACTTTTCTGTCTGGACCAGAGACTGATGAGTGCAAATAAAATTTATGTCATTTAAGGCCTACAATCCATCTTTTGAGGATTTTAATCTCAATATAATTATTCTTTCTTAAGGAATGTGTTGACCTCAGTAAAACTGCATTTGTTGTTGCTGCTGTGTAGATTTAGACTTGGGAAGTTTCTTTGGTATAAATCCAGTCAGCTTTGACAAAGAATACTGAATATTAAGTCCCTTATCTTCCCGAAGTTACCATTCATGATGATATAAAAAGTTCTAGTATTAAATAAATGTGTAATGGAGAATTCTAAGATATATCAGGTTTCTTTCCTACAAATGGGTTGCAGAAATAAGTTATGATGCAATTTTTTTCAACATAAGCTTCTTTACATGAAGAACACGTAAATTATTTTCAAAAAATGACACGAATGCATGTGGGGAAAAGGTATTAGCAATGCAGTGTTCTTTTTCAAAAAATAAATGCATCGCTACTTGTGCATGTTCAGTCATGCCATAGCTTAATTTTCTACAAATCAAAAAATGGAGTTTCTGGGGTAAAAGCTGACTGATCTAGTGTTTTAAATGTCAACTTACAACTGGGTGCCAGATTCTCATCTTAGGAGACATTTATCCATATCTGCCTAACAATGAATACAATAATGGTTACAGTATAAACTCCAGATTAAAACACTGCTAAATTATTACCATTCAACTAGGCTGATTAAAATTCACAGCAGTTCCTATTGAACAAACCCAATATATAAAACTAAATCAGATGAACAGAGATAATTAGTTACATTCTTTTCTTTATAAGAGAAATTTTCCTTTAAATAGTAAATTCCAAAGCATTGAAAATGATTTATAAAAAGTCTACTTAAAAACATTTCTACTTCACAAATATAGTAATAGTTATTATTTATTGAGCCCTACTGTACAGTAGATAATTTGCTAAATGCTACACAAACATTACAGAATTTAATTCTCACAATCCAGTGCAGTAGGTAGAACACCCATTTTGGATAGAAAATTTGAGACTTGGAGACATTAAATAGCTTGTCTAATTCACAGAGATGGTAAGTGGCAAGCCAAGGTTTAAACTTTGAAACTGACTTCAAAGCTAATACTCTTAAATAGGGTATAATACTCTATAAATCCTAAGAATTTTAATTTAATAACAGCACACTATTAAGTACAGGATATCACACAACCATTATATATCCATTCCTCACTCCCTTGGCAAAGGAGTTCATTTGGACAGATATTGCACAGCTGTTTTTTAATTCTAGTGTCTCCCTCCATTTTTACCAGAATTCAAGGCAAAAATAAACAGGAGTCAAAAGCAGAATATAGGTTAAGATCACAAAGACTGTCTTTATGAGCAGTTTTATGTAAAGAAATATAAGAACACTGGCAATAAGTTGAGTATCTAATTGCTAACCTACAGCAAATTGGGAGACTTATTTACAGAGAATCATGGAATTACCATGCTCGAAGGAACTTCAGAGTTGAGACAGAGGTCCAGAGAGGTAACTTACCCAAGGTCACATAGATACCAGTACATAGATATGTGTGTTTATGAAAAATTAAAATATATATGGAAGTACTTATTTCATAGTTCAGAACTGAATTATTTCCCTTTGTAAAATCCTTAAGATAGCGCCTTCACACTTTCATTCTTTCCTTACTCAAATTAATTTCAAAATTAGAACATTAAATATATAAATGATCTGGTTCAAAAAATAAAATGACAAAGGATGACATATTCTAAAAGGGAACTCTAGAAAACCTTGCAGTTAACATTTATAATTAACATTAAATTGTTAATTTGCAGGGAACTGCAAATCCCTTCTTTCCTTTTTCTTCTCCCCACTCACCTTCAAAAAGGAAAACAAAAAAACAAAACAGGTTTTGTTGGTAACTGCAATTCAGGATATAGTGAGTTGGTAATGACCTTCCCTGGACCTATACTGTCAACCAAGAATGACACATGCATAAGAACAGGTATTCCTCTACATTAAAAAACCTGCTCTAATCTAGAAATTTTACTGTTTTCTTTTTTCCTGTCCCTCCTGCCACATAAATTCCCTTTCTCGGTAGACAGTAAAGCATACTTGAAGCACCCAGAATAGCTAAACCTGTGGCATCCGTCTTATTGTTGCAAATTATAAGAAAAACTAATAACACTTTTCCATTCTTTTTACTTTTAATTATGAATTACCTACCTACATCCTACAGTTGATCAGAAAGTCACACTCACCAACAAATACCATAATAGTATTTGATTATATAAAGTTATATAATTAAGCAAGCTGAAACACAAATACTTTTGCCTAGTTCAATACCACCACCTATTGTTAGCTGCTATTAAGTTAGCATTTTCAAATGAGTCCAAGTGCATTAAGACATAAATCTGTAAAACCACATTTGAATGTCTCCATTTTCCTGAGTCAATTTTGGGTGGGAGTCTGACCCAAGAATTCACCAAGTCTGGAAGGTCAAGTAGGAAAACTGTAAAGACAACTATGTGAAAGCAGCTAAATTTGGTCAGTTTAAGGGCATTCTTTCTTCTTCCTCCCTCCCTGGGATTTTCCTGGTGTAACGGAATATTTTATTTTGAACATCTAAAAATACCCTTCCAAAACCACAGTAGTAGTTACTAAAATTTTAATTCAGTTTCCAATCTGTCACCAGTTGGGAAACAGTAATCTAAGGGCTAGGCATGGAATCCTTAGCTGTAACAAAAGTACTTATTAATTTGTAAAAAAGGAAATGAGACCAAGACTTGAAAAGACAACTCTGGAAATGAAAATGGAATTTTTACAGCCCTGGCCTGGTGGCTCGGTTGATGAGAGCATCCTCCCATACACCAAAAGGCTGTGAGTTCGATTACAGATCAGGGCACATACCCAGGTTGCAGGTTCAAATCCCCAGTGGGACATGAACAGGAGGCAAGCAATCAATGTTTCTCTCTCACACTTATGTTTTTCTCTCTAAAATCAATAAAAATATCCTCAGTTGAGGATTTAAAAATAGGTTTTGTTCTAGCTGATGTGTTCAGTAGTTACAGTGTCAGCCTGATCACCAAAGGGTTGAAGGTTCGATTCCCAATGGGGGGGGGGGGGGGAGAGATTATCCTCAGGTATTAACAACAACAACAAAAAAGAATATGTTTTGTAAAGTTTTTGCCAAGCTAAAATATTTTAACAACTTAATGGAAAACATGCATAATGGTTTATCCCTATGAAGACTACAAAGATACAAACATGTTAATTTTTAAATAATGAACAACTACCACGTAAGTACATGATATAATGTTATTGTGCTTCAAAAAGTAAAAAAGGACCCATGATTATACAATAAAGAAACATCAATAACACTATTCAAAAAGGGCAGATTGTCTGAATGCGCCTATAGAGCATAGACTTCTAATTTGGATTTTCTGTATTAGATTGCTTTCAAACCAATCTCTAAAGTGTTAAAACAAAAAATAATAAATAAAGTGTTAAAAACACTTAGTATTACTCTTTCTCATTGTAATGCCTTTCAAATAGAGTGAAATGACTCTCGCCCACTAGAAAAATATATATAATTTTCCACATGCACCGAATTGGAAAATATGGTTATTTACTATGCAAAATGTCCTTTAAAAGATGAAACCTTAAGGGGGAAAAAGGTTATTATTGCAGGCTTAACAGTACTGTGCAACTCAGACTACAAAATTTTCTTTTTGACTGTTTATTGATAGCCATTTTTTTTAAAATAAATCTTGCCCTAACTGGTTTGGCTCAGTGGATAGAGCGTCGGCCTGCGGACTGAAGGGTTCCAGGTTCGATTCCGGTCAAAGGCATGTACCTTGGTTTGGTTGCGGGCACATACCCAGTAGGGGGTGTGCAGGAGGCAGCTGATTGATGTTTCTCTCTCATCAATGTTTCTAACTCTCTATCCTTCTACCTTCCTCTCTGTAAAAATCAGTAAAATATATTTACATACCCAGTAGGGGGTGTGCAGGAGGCAGCTGATTAAAGTATTACATATGTTCCTCCCTCCCGCCCACTGCCCTCTTCCACCTCCCTCCCCCTCAAGCCTTCACCACCCACTGTCTGTGTCTTCCAGAGTTCGTTGGTTGATCTCTCTCCCCTCCCCAACCCTCCTGTCAGCCTACAAATTTTAAAACAAAATATCAGAGTGGCTGTTTGTTTCAGAAGAAATGGCCAAAGAAATATGGTCCTCTGCTTTTATTCAAAAATTCATGGGATTCTGAAACAAAGGAAACCTTTATAATTGATTCTAACTCCCTTGTTTTGCAGAGGGAAATGATCAAATCAGAAAAGTGAAAAGAAATGACCAGGCCCTGGCTGGGTAGTTTAGTTGGTGAGTGTTGTCAGTATACACCAAGGTTGCAGTGTGATTTCCAGTCAGGGCACATACAAGAATCAACCAATCAATGCATAAGTAACTGGAACAACAAACTGATTTCTTTCTCTCTCAAATCATGACGAAAATTACAGTTAGTTGGTGGCAAAAATCAAGACCTACTATCCAGTTCTCTCAACTCCCACTGTAGTATGTTCTTTCTGCCATACCACCTTTTATGTTTTTTCTTATTTTGGACAAACTGAATTAATAAAGTGAGGCAAGCTATAATATTATAGATTTATCACAGTAAGCAGTGAGGTATAATCCTATATAATAAAAGGCTAATATGCAAATTGTCCCCTCGACCGGCAGTTCAACTGAGAGTTCGATCAGGGGTGGGCTGGCCTGATGGCCCTGATCGGGGCGGCTGGCTGGACCCTAACCGTGCACGAATTCATGCACCGGGCCTCTAGTAAAAAACAATAATGAATAATACTTCAAAATACCCAAATTAGAGCATATCACTTCCTAACTGTATGAGGTATAATGATAAGCAATAATGAACAATACTTCAAAATACCCAAATTAGATCTTATCACTTCTTAACATCTCCAGATACTAAATAAACTATAAGATGACATATGTCAGGTAATATTATCACTATAACTTTTTAAATGTTAGGTTTTTAAAATATATATATTTTTATTGATTTCAGAGAGGAAAGGAGAGGGAAAAGGAGAGAAGCATCAATGATGACTGGCTGCCTCCTGCCCGCCTCCTACTGGCGATTGAGCCCATAACCCGGGCATATGCCCTTAACTGGAATCGAACCTGGGACCCTCCTGTCCACAAACCAATGCTCTGCCCACTGAGCCAAACCAGCTAGGGCAAATGATAGACTTTTTAATAAACCCAAATAAGATAGAATTTTTCCTCTGTGTTCTCATAATGGAGCTACTAAGATAAGAGCAAGACAAAGTAGAGAGGTTTAACAACAACAAAAAAGATTTAAATGTACACGCCTGTCACTAATCTCACTGAGTGTTAAGATAACATTGTTTACAGAACTTAAGATGAAGGGTAGTTTCATCCTCTTGATAGCAAAGACAAAATAAAATACAATAGATGAAGAACGTTAGAAAACTCTTGCCCACACATTTTATGGGCTTTTATGCTGTTATGATAAAACATGGAGCAGAATGATAAAGTGGAGTCAAAAAACGCAGATTGGAATCTTGGCTCTCCTACTTACTGGCTGTGCAACTTGAACACTTTTCAGGCCTTAGTTTTCCTCAACTGTAAAATGGAATTGTGAGAATCAGAAGTAACTGAGGTAAAACACCTAGCTCAGTGCCTGGATATGTAGGAAGATGAAATAAATATTATTAAATTTGAAATTATCAAATTTGCTGAAAAACAAAGTTTACTATAAGTAATAAAATAAGTATTTGAATGATGAATTTCAATTAAGAGATTAAAACAATTGGGCACACATTATGTTAATGTTTAAGATTTATTATTATATCGATTTAGTGCCAAAGGGATAGAGCAACGAACAACAATAATTTTCACATCTCTGTATCTTTTAACTTTTCTATCCAACAATCATCTACTTTGGCTATTGACTTATGGGATGCTACATATATGGCTAACAGGTTGTGCTCTCTCTTGATTTTAACTTAAAATTTTTTCCTATACCTCTATCCCTGAGTGTGAGATTTAAAGTTTGTGGCCTTCTGGTACAACATCCTAAAGCATAATACATAGGATATCCCTATAAAAAGATGTTAATGAATCAACTATAAAAAGATAAGCTTTGGTTATCTTCTCTCTGCCAGGAAAAAAAAATGTGGCCAAGAAAAAGGCAAGAATTTTTCACTTTTTATAATAACCATAACTAATTTAAAATGTTATTTGCTATAAAATTTTCCAGCACTCACAAAAATTCTCAGATGTCTGCTTATAATCATAAAATTATCAGTCCTTTAAAAAGCATCTTTAAAAAAATTTAAAAAAGTGTTCTGAATATTGAGAATTAAAAATAATTTGATGTAAATGTTTTAAATATGAAAAGCCTGCTTTATCTTATCTGTATCTTCTATCCATTGAAAGTGAATATTTAAAATGTTTTCAATGAATTAGCAATGTATATTACTTCATAAAAGATCAAATATTTTGTTTTACTATTTATAAATTAGGAGAGTAAAGAAATGATTTTAAGAAATACTGTCCTGACCGCTTTGGCTCAGTGGATGGAGCGTCGCCCTGCGGGCTGAAGGGTCCCAGGTTCGATTCCGGCCAAGGGCATGTACCTTGGTTGCAGGCACATCCCCAGTCGGGGGTATGCAGGAGGCAGCTGATCGATGTTTCTCTCTCATCGATGTTTCTAACTCTCTATCCCTCTCCCTTCCTCTCTGTGAAAAATCAATAAAATATATTAAAAAAAGGAAGAAATACCCAGATTAAAAAAGAAAGGATGAAACCCAGTAACACACACCAATTCCAGCCCTTTTCATTTGTATTCTAGCATGGAACACTTGGCGTAATAAAAGAGTAGCTTTTGGTTTACAAACACTTTAATCATGAACACTGTACAAGGAGGGCTCTCC